>NC_034193.2:8887530-8905030 GCF_002021735.2 Oncorhynchus kisutch
GCAGCAAGATTTGTGACCTGTTGCCACAAGAAAAGGGCAACCAGTGAAGAACAAACACCATTGTAAATAAAACGCATATTTATGCTTATTTATTTTCCCCTTAACCATTTGTACATCGTTGCAACACTGTATATATACGTAATATGACATTTGTAATGTCTTTATTGTTTTGAAACTTCTGTATGTGTAATGTTTACTGTTAATTTTTATTGTTTATTTCACTTATATATTCACTTATATTATCTACCTCACTTGCTTTGGCAATGTTAAAACATGTTTCCCATGCCAATAAAGCCCCTTGAATTGAATTGAATTGTGACAAATAAATTTGATTTGATTTGATTTGAATTGAGAGAGCGAGAGCGAGAGCGAGAGAGAGAGAGAGAGAGAGAGAGAGAGAGAGAGAGAGAGAGAGAGAGAGAGAGAGAAATAAAATAATTCCACCAAAATATACGCTTGCTTTATCGAAATTCCAAAAAGCATTTGATTCTATTTGGCATACAGACATGTTCTTCAAAGTTATTGAAAGTGGTGTAGGGGCAATAAAATAACATCATTCTTTAACCAGGGGCAGGGCCTTCGCCAGGGTTGCAATCTGAGCCCTGCATTCTTCAATATTTACATCAACGAATTGGCCACTATTCTAAAAATCATCAGCCCCTGTTCTGAGGTTAAATGCCTACTCTTCGCAGATGACCTGGGCCCTGGCAGTAAAACCCCAAAAATACTAAAATAATGATTTTCCAGAAAATATCCAAATCTCGGGGAATTAGACCAGAGTTCTCAATTGGTATAAAATATATAGAGTACTGCAAACACTACAATTACTTAGGTTTAAAAATAAGCTCAACTGGACACCTTATTGAGGCAGTGAAGGAACTGAGAGAGAAAGCACGCAGGGCATTCTAAGCCATTAAAAAACCCAATCCAAATTGAAATACCTATTTAAATTTGGCTAAAACTAATTGAATGTGTCATTGAACCAATTGCACTTTATGGAAGCGAGGTGTGGGGTCCACTTGCAAAACAAGATTTCACCAAATGGGACAAACACCCCATTGAAACTCTGCATGCAGAGTTCTGTAAAATTCTCCTACTTGTCCAGAGGAAGACTACAAACAAAGCAGGCAGGGCAGAATTAGGCCAATATCCACTAATAATAAAAACTCAAAAAAGAGCAATTCAGTTTGGAAACATCTAAAATACAGTGACCCCCTCTCATATCATTACCAAGCCCTGCAATAGCAAGAGCTGAGCAAAGAAAAGAGTTGCTTCATCCAGCTGGTCCTGGGGCTGAGTTCACTAACCTGTTCTACTAACACACTGAAGCCTCAGTCCCCTCACCCAGCTGGTCCTGGGGCTGAGTTCACTAACCTGTTCTACTAACACACTGAAGCCTCAGTCCCCTCATCCAGCTGGTCCTGGGGCTGAGTTCACTAACCTGTTCTACTAACACACTGAAGCCTCAGTCCCCTCATCCAGCTAGTCCTGGGGCTGAGTTCACAAACCTGTTCTACTAACACACTGAAGCCTCAGTCCCCTCATCCAGAACCAGGACCAGAACATCCAATCAATCAGAATGAAACAAATTACAACACAATCAAAACAAAACTACATTTCTTATTGGGAAACACAAACACAACGCAAAATACAGTGCTATCTGGCCCTAAATCGACAGTACACCGTGGCTAACTATCTGACCATGGTTACTGATCAAAACCTTAGAAAACCTTGACAAAGTACAGGTACAGTGAGCACAGCCTTGCCAGTGAGAAGGGTAGACAAAACCTGGCTTCCTGTCGAGGAAAGGCTGTGCAACCACTGCACAACAGCAGAATCTGAGACAGAGCTGCATTTCCTGACAAAATGTCAAAAATATATTTAGAGAATGTAATTTCCCCAAATTTGAAACCCTTATTCAAGGTTTCAAAGACCTCTCTGATGAGGATAGGCTACCTGGGGGAGGACGCAGAGAGCTGTGGGTTGGCAGCGCACTACATAGCTGACTGCCATAAGTTGATGGACAGTGTCTGACAGACCAATCAACTTGCACATGTCCTCTACTGTATACTTATTGTTATTGTTCAATAAATGGATATTGTGACCCTTGGTTATTGTTGTTACTGTTGTCCCGTTGACAATTTTGATTCTTATTATTTTCATATTGTAAATATCCAAAGTAAGCTTTGGCAATATGGACATTGTTACATCATGCCAATAAAGCGAATTGAATTGAATTGAATGAGAGAGAGAGAGAGAGAGAGAGAGAGAGAGAGACAGAGAGAGAGAGAGACAGAGAGACAGAGAGACAGAGAGACAGAGAGACAGAGAGAGAGAGAGAGAGAGAGAGAGAGAGAGAGAGAGAGAGAGAGAGACAGAGAGAGAGAGAGAGAGAGAGAGAGAGAGAGAGAGAGAGAGAGAGAGAGAGAGAGAGAGAGAGAGAGAGAGAGAGAGAGAGAGAGGAAGAGAGAGAGAGCGAGCGAGACAGCTTTAGTACCTGTAGGTAGTGAGTTCTTGTGTTTCAGGGGGGTGTTGGGGGTCCCAGGTACCCTGGAAGGTCTCTCCCATGTTGTCTCTGGAAACAGACAGGAACATGAAAGCCAATTGAACTTGAGTATACCCAATAATGACAAAGCAAAAACCAATTTTTATACATTTTTGCAAATATTTATAAATCCTTATGATGATTTACCAAATCAATTACTGGGATCTTATATATGGAGTGTATTACTGTCTTTATTTTTATAGTTTATTCGCCATTAGTTAAGACCTCCACACAAAATAATTGTTCTGTGTGCGCCAGCTCACTGTTTTTTATTCTGCAAATATATATTTAAAAAAAATACAGAAATACCTCATTTACATAACTATGCTATGAGACTAGAAATTGAGCTCAGGTGCATCCTGTTTCCATTGTTCATCCTTGAGGTGTTTCTACAACTGTAATTGGATTCCACCTGAGGTAAATTCAATTGATTGGACATGATTTGGAAAGGCACACACCTGTCTATATAAGGTCCCACAGTTGACAGTGCATGTCAGTGCAAAAACCAAGCCATGAGGTCGAAGGAATTGCCCATAGAGCTCCGAGACAGGATTGTGTCGAGGCACAGATCTGGTGAAGGGTACCAAAAACATTCTGCAGCATTGAAAGTCCTCAAGAACACAGTGGCCTCCATCATTCTTAAATGGAAGACGTTTGGAACCACAAAGACTCTTCCTAGAGCTGGCCACCCGGCCAAACTGAGCAATAGGGGGAGAAGGGCCTTGGTCAGGGAGGTGACCAAGAACCCGATGGTCACTCTGACAGTCCTCCTGAGTTCCTCTGTGGAGATGGTAGAACCTTCCAGAAGGACAACCATCTCTGCAGCATTCCACCAATTAGGCCTTTATGGCAGAGTGGCCAGACTGAAGCCATTCCTCAGTAAAAGGCACATGGCAGCCCGCTTGGAGTTTGGAGTTTGGCAAAAGGCACCTAAAACAAGTTTCTCTGTTCTGATGAAACCAAGATTGAACTCTTTGGCCTGAATGCCAAGCATCACATCTGGAGGAAACCTGGTACCATCCCTACGGTGAAGCCTGGTGGTGACAGCATCATGTTGTGGGGATGTTTTTCAGCGGCAGGGACTGGGAGACTAGTCAAGATCGAGGCAAAGATGAACCAGAGATCCTTGATGAAAACCTGCTCCAGAGTGCTCAGGACCTCAGACTGGGGCGAAGGCTCACCTTCCAACAGGACAATGACCCTACGCACACAGCCAAGACATCGCAGGAGTGGCTTCGGGACAAGTCTCTGAATGTCCTTGAGTGGCCCAGCCAGAGCCCAGACTTGAAACCCGATCTTACATCTCTGGAGAGACCTGAAAATAGCTGTGTAGCAACGCTCCCAATCCAACCTGACAAGCTTGTAGCATCATACCCAAGAAGACTCGAGGCTGTAATCTCTGCCAAAGGTGCTTCAACAAAGTACTTACACTTATGCAAATGTGATATTTCTAAAAACCCGTTTTTTGCTTTGTCATTATGGGGTATTATTGTGTATAGATTGATGAGGGGAAAAAACAAATTGTAATACATTCTTGAATAAGGCTGATAACCAAACAAAATGTGTTTAAAGTCCAGGGGTCTGAATACTTTCTGAAGGCACAGACTGTAGAATATCACCACCCTGGATTTGATTTCAGGTCCCAGTTGAGTTTTCATTTACAACTGCGACCTGGCCAAAATAAAGCATAGCAGTGGGACAGAAACAACAACACCGAGTTAGTTACACATATACAAACGTACAATAACACAATATACAAATCTAACCAAGAGGTTTACATGAAACAAACACTTGTCCATATTAAGATCCATGTTGAGATGAATATGTTGACAGTTTCTGTCCAACCCAACCAAGTAATAGCACTTGCCTTTGTTACTGTATCAACTTCTTAGACAGAGATAAGAATATGAGCCAGATTAACTCAAGTGTGTCAACCTGCTGTTTTCCAAAGGGAGAATCAAAGATAACAAAGCAAAAAAATGTGAAACTATCTTTATTTACTCTTACGGTGACACCCTGGTCGTCAAATCCATGTGTTAAAAACACCAGGTGCACACATTGAGTAAATCCAATTACAGTGTATGTCTGGCTGTTTAACTTCACCAATAGACTCTGCCTCACTCTTTCAATTCATGTATCCCCATTTCGCTCTTGCCGGAGGAAGCAAAAACAAGAGGAGAGAGAAAGAAAGAAAAGAGGATGAGAAGCACAACTGACACAGACCCTGACAGAGAGAGAGAAAATCTCAGATTCACTTAACTCCAATATCCATATACACAATACACCATTTATCTCAATTACCCTTTAGTGTCACAAGAGCCTTTGAGACATAGCAGCTTTCATTTCATTTGTGTCTTTGGCTCACACTGAGCTGTCTGCCTGAACTAAGCAGGGAGGGAAACGGAGCCAAAACCATCAGCTCAGATGACATGCATAGAGAGAGAGAGAGAGAGAGAGAGAGAGAGAGAGAGAGAGAGAGAGAGAGACAGAGAGAGACAGAGACAGAGAGAGAGACAGAGAGAGAGAGAGACAGAGAGAGAGAGAGAGAGAGAGAGACAGAGAGAGAGAGCGAGAGAGAGAGCGAGAGAGAGAGAGCGAGAGAGAGAGCGAGAGAGAGAGCGAGAGAGAGAGAGAGAGAGAGAGAGAGAGAAAGAAAGAAACATTTGACAGACAGGCTCCAAGGAGACAGTCTGTCCCTTCAAATCTGATGCATCACACAATCACAAATGGTTTATTAAAAGGGGAATTCTGCCCCTATTTCACTCTGCTAGCTTGTCAAAGAAAATCATTCCCGATAACAGGAATCAGGTATTAATGGAGAGACATACAGTATAACCAGGTTAGCGCTGTCAATGTATCCTCCTTTTAGGAGCTACAGCAGTCCCAATGTCATCCTGACAAGTCTCTCCCAGTCTCATTACGCTATAATAATGATGCACCAAGATAGCGTTCAACCAAATCTTGACCACAATCTAAATCATCTCAGGTGTTCTAGAAGTGTCGTGATCCCCCTAGAGCCGTTTGTTTGAGCTAGACACTTCTGAGTTCTTGCGTTGGATGCGTCTCAATCCGCTGAATCCCCTGAATCCACTGAATCCTCTGAATCTACAGAATCCACTGAATCCACTAAATCCTCTGAATCCGCTGACAGCCGCCATATGTGGTAGATAGGGGTTGCCTTATACTGTTGGATAGGGGCTGAATACTACTGGTGGAAAGGGGCTGCCCTAGACTGGTGGATCAGGGGTGCCCTAGAGTGGTAGATAGGGGCTGCTCTAGAGTGGTAGATAGGGGCTGCTCTAGAGTGGTCGATAGGGGCTGCCCTAGAGTGGTAGATAGGGGCTGCTCTAGAGTGGTAGATAGGGGCTGCTCTAGAGTGGTAGATAGGGGCTGCTCTAGAGTGGTAGATAGGGGCTGCTCTAGAGTGGTATATAGGGGCTGCCCTAGAGTGGGGGATCGGGGCTGCCCTAGAGTGGTGGATAGGGGCTGCCCTACACTGGTGGATAGGGGCTGCCCTAGAGTGGTGGATCGGGGCTGCCCTAGAGTGGTGGATCGGGGCTGCCCTAGACTGGTGGATGAGGGCTGCCCTAGAGTGGTAGATAGGGGCTGCCCTAGAGTGGTGGGTGGGGTCTGCACTAGAGTGGTGGATCGGGGCTGCCCTAGAGTGGATAGGGGCTACCCTAGAGTGGTCGATAGGGGCTGCCCTAGAGTGGTGGATCGGGGCTGCCCTAGAGTGGATAGGGGCTACCCTAGAGTGGATAAGGCTGCCCTAGAGTGGATAGGGGCTGCCCTAGAGTGGATAGGGCCTGCACTAGAGTGGTAGATAGGGGCTGCCCTAGAGTGTATAGGGGCTGCCCTAGAGTGGTGGATGGGGGCTGCCCTAAAGTGGTGGATGGGGTCTGCCCTAGAGTGGTAGATAGGGGCCTGCCCTAGAGTGGATAGGGGCTGCCCTAGAGTGGATAGGGGCTGCACTAGATTGGTGGATGGGTTCTGCCCTAGAGTGGTAGATAGGGGCTGCCCTAGAGTGGTAGATAGGGTCTACCCTAGAGTGGATAGGGGCTGCCCGAGAGTGGTAGATAGGGGCTGCCCTAAAGTGGTAGATATGGGGCTACCCTAGAGTGGATAGGGGCTGCCCTAGAGTGGTGGTTAGGGGCTACCCTAGAGTGGTAGATAGGGGCTACCCTAGAGTGGTAGATAGGGGCTACCCTAGAGTGGTAGATAGGGCCTGCCCTAGAGTGGTAGATAGGGGCTGCCCTAGAGTGGATAGGGGCTGCCCTAGATTGGTGGATGGGTTCTGCCCTAGAGTGGTAGATCGGGGCTGGCCTAGAGTGGATGGACTCTGCCCTAGAGTGGTAGATAGGGGCTGCCCTAGAGTGGTAGATAGGGGCTGCCCTAGAGTGGTAGATTGGGGCTGCCCTAGAGTGGTGGATGGGTTCTGCCCTAGAGTGGTAGATAGGGGCTGCCCTAGAGTGGTAGATAGGGTCTACCCTAGAGTGGATAGGGGCTGCCCTAGAGTGGTAGATAGGGGCTGCCCTAAAGTGGTAGATATGGGGCTACCCTAGAGTGGATAGGGGCTGCCCTAGAGTGGTGGTTAGGGGCAACCCTAGAGTGGTAGATAGGGGCTACCCTAGAGTGGTAGATAGGGCCTGCCCTAGAGTGGTAGATAGGGGCTGCCCTAGAGTGGATAGGGGCTGCCCTAGATTGGTGGATGGGTTCTGCCCTAGAGTGGTAGATCGGGGCTGGCCTAGAGTGGATAGGGGCTGCCCTAGATTGGTGGATGGGACTCTGCCCTAGAGTGGTAGATAGGGGCTGCCCTAGAGTGGTAGATTGGGGCTGCCCTAGAGTTGTAGATGGGGGCTGCCCTAGAGTGGTAGATAGGGGCTGCCCTAGAGTGGTGGATAGGGGCTGCCCTAGATTGGTGGATGGACTCTGCACTAGAGTGGTATATAGGGGCTGCCCTAGAGTGGTAGATTGGGGCTGCCCTAGAGTGGTAGATTGGGGCTGCCCTAGAGTTGTAGATGGGGGCTGCCCTAGAGTGGTAGATATGGGCTGCCCTAGAGTGGTGGATAGGGGCTGCCCTAGAGTGGTGGATAGGGGCTGCCCTAGAGTGGATGGACTCTGCCCTAGAGTGGTAGATAGGGGCTGCCCTATAGTGGTAGATTGGGGCTGCCCTAGAGTGGTAGATTGGGGCTGCCCTAGAGTGGTAGATTGGGGCTGCCCTAGAGTTGTAGATGGGGGCTGCCCTAGAGTGGTAGATAGGGGCTGCCCTAGAGTGGATTGGGGCTACCCTAGAGTGGTAGATAGGGGCTGCCCTAGAGTGGTAGATAGGGGCTGCCCTAGAGTGGATTGGGGCTGCCCTAGAGTGGAATAGGGCTGCCCTAGAGTGGATAGGGGCTGCCCTAGAGTGGATAGGGGCTGCCGTAGAGTGGATTGGGGCTGCCCTAGAGTGGTAGATATGGGCTACCCTAGAGTGGTAGATAGGGGCTGCCCTAGAGTGGTAGATAGGGGCTGCTCTAGAGTGGTAGATAGGGGCTGCTCTAGAGTGGTAGATAGGGGCTGCCCTAGAGTGGTATATAGGGGCTGCCCTAGAGTGGTATATAGGGGCTGCCCTAGAGTGGTAGATAGGGGCTACCATAGAGTGGTAGATAGGGGCTGCCCTAGAGTGGTAGATAGGGGCTGCCCTAGAGTGGTAGATAGGGGCTGCTCTAGAGTGGTAGATAGGGGCTGCTCTAGAGTGGTAGATAGGGGCTGCCCTAGAGTGGTATATAGGGGCTGCCCTAGAGTGGTAGATAGGGGCTACCCTAGAGTGGTAGATAGGGCCTGCCCTAGAGTGGTAGATAGGGGCTGCCCTAGAGTGGATAGGGGCTGCCCTAGATTGGTGGATGGGTTCTGCCCTAGAGTGGTAGATCGGGGCTGGCCTAGAGTGGATGGACTCTGCCCTAGAGTGGTAGATAGGGGCTGCCCTAGAGTGGTAGATAGGGGCTGCCCTAGAGTGGTAGATTGGGGCTGCCCTAGAGTGGTGGATGGGTTCTGCCCTAGAGTGGTAGATAGGGGCTGCCCTAGAGTGGTAGATAGGGTCTACCCTAGAGTGGATAGGGGCTGCCCTAGAGTGGTAGATAGGGGCTGCCCTAAAGTGGTAGATATGGGGCTACCCTAGAGTGGATAGGGGCTGCCCTAGAGTGGTGGTTAGGGGCAACCCTAGAGTGGTAGATAGGGGCTACCCTAGAGTGGTAGATAGGGCCTGCCCTAGAGTGGTAGATAGGGGCTGCCCTAGAGTGGATAGGGGCTGCCCTAGATTGGTGGATGGGTTCTGCCCTAGAGTGGTAGATCGGGGCTGGCCTAGAGTGGATAGGGGCTGCCCTAGATTGGTGGATGGGACTCTGCCCTAGAGTGGTAGATAGGGGCTGCCCTAGAGTGGTAGATTGGGGCTGCCCTAGAGTTGTAGATGGGGGCTGCCCTAGAGTGGTAGATAGGGGCTGCCCTAGAGTGGTGGATAGGGGCTGCCCTAGATTGGTGGATGGACTCTGCACTAGAGTGGTATATAGGGGCTGCCCTAGAGTGGTAGATTGGGGCTGCCCTAGAGTGGTAGATTGGGGCTGCCCTAGAGTTGTAGATGGGGGCTGCCCTAGAGTGGTAGATATGGGCTGCCCTAGAGTGGTGGATAGGGGCTGCCCTAGAGTGGTGGATAGGGGCTGCCCTAGAGTGGATGGACTCTGCCCTAGAGTGGTAGATAGGGGCTGCCCTATAGTGGTAGATTGGGGCTGCCCTAGAGTGGTAGATTGGGGCTGCCCTAGAGTGGTAGATTGGGGCTGCCCTAGAGTTGTAGATGGGGGCTGCCCTAGAGTGGTAGATAGGGGCTGCCCTAGAGTGGATTGGGGCTACCCTAGAGTGGTAGATAGGGGCTGCCCTAGAGTGGTAGATAGGGGCTGCCCTAGAGTGGATTGGGGCTGCCCTAGAGTGGAATAGGGCTGCCCTAGAGTGGATAGGGGCTGCCCTAGAGTGGATAGGGGCTGCCGTAGAGTGGATTGGGGCTGCCCTAGAGTGGTAGATATGGGCTACCCTAGAGTGGTAGATAGGGGCTGCCCTAGAGTGGTAGATAGGGGCTGCTCTAGAGTGGTAGATAGGGGCTGCTCTAGAGTGGTAGATAGGGGCTGCCCTAGAGTGGTATATAGGGGCTGCCCTAGAGTGGTATATAGGGGCTGCCCTAGAGTGGTAGATAGGGGCTACCATAGAGTGGTAGATAGGGGCTGCCCTAGAGTGGTAGATAGGGGCTGCCCTAGAGTGGTAGATAGGGGCTGCTCTAGAGTGGTAGATAGGGGCTGCTCTAGAGTGGTAGATAGGGGCTGCCCTAGAGTGGTATATAGGGGCTGCCCTAGAGTGGTATATAGGGGCTGCCCTAGAGTGGTGGATCGGGGCTGCCCTAGAGTGGTGGATAGGGGCTGCCCTAAACTGGTGGATCGGGGCTGCCCTAGAGTGGTGGATCGGGGCAGCCCTAGACTGGTGGATGAAGGCTGCCCTAGAGTGGTAGATAGGGGCTGCCCTAGAGTGGTGGATGGGGTCTGCCCTAGAGTGGATAGGGGCTACCCTAGAGTGGACAGGGGCTGCCCTAGAGTGGATAGGGGCTGCACTAGATTGGTGGATGGGTTCTGCCCTAGAGTGGTAGATCGGGGCTGGCCTAGAGTGGATAGGGGCTGCCCTAGATTGGTGGATGGGACTCTGCCCTAGAGTGGTAGATAGGGGCTGCCCTAGAGTGGTAGATTGGGGCTGCCCTAGAGTTGTAGATGGGGGCTGCCCTAGAGTGGTAGATAGGGGCTGCCCTAGAGTGGTGGATAGGGGCTGCCCTAGATTGGTGGATGGACTCTGCACTAGAGTGGTATATAGGGGCTGCCCTAGAGTGGTAGATTGGGGCTGCCCTAGAGTGGTAGATTGGGGCTGCCCTAGAGTTGTAGATGGGGGCTGCCCTAGAGTGGTAGATATGGGCTGCCCTAGAGTGGTGGATAGGGGCTGCCCTAGAGTGGTGGATAGGGGCTGCCCTAGAGTGGATGGACTCTGCCCTAGAGTGGTAGATAGGGGCTGCCCTATAGTGGTAGATTGGGGCTGCCCTAGAGTGGTAGATTGGGGCTGCCCTAGAGTGGTAGATTGGGGCTGCCCTAGAGTTGTAGATGGGGGCTGCCCTAGAGTGGTAGATAGGGGCTGCCCTAGAGTGGTAGATAGGGGCTGCCCTAGAGTGGATTGGAGCTGCCCTAGAGTGGAATAGGGCTGCCCTAGAGTGGATAGGGGCTGCCCTAGAGTGGATAGGGGCTGCCGTAGAGTGGATTGGGGCTGCCCTAGAGTGGTAGATAGGGGCTGTCCTAGAGTGGTAGATATGGGCTACCCTAGAGTGGTAGATAGGGGCTGCCCTAGAGTGGTAGATAGGGGCTGCTCTAGAGTGGTAGATAGGGGCTGCTCTAGAGTGGTAGATAGGGGCTGCCCTAGAGTGGTATATAGGGGCTGCCCTAGAGTGGTATATAGGGGCTGCCCTAGAGTGGTAGATAGGGGCTACCATAGAGTGGTAGATAGGGGCTGCCCTAGAGTGGTAGATAGGGGCTGCCCTAGAGTGGTAGATAGGGGCTGCTCTAGAGTGGTAGATAGGGGCTGCTCTAGAGTGGTAGATAGGGGCTGCCCTAGAGTGGTATATAGGGGCTGCCCTAGAGTGGTATATAGGGGCTGCCCTAGAGTGGTGGATCGGGGCTGCCCTAAACTGGTGGATCGGGGCTGCCCTAGAGTGGTGGATCGGGGCAGCCCTAGACTGGTGGATGAAGGCTGCCCTAGAGTGGTAGATAGGGGCTGCCCTAGAGTGGTGGATGGGGTCTGCCCTAGAGTGGATAGGGGCTACCCTAGAGTGGACAGGGGCTGCCCTAGAGTGGATAGGGGCTGCACTAGAGTGGTAGATAGGGGCTACCCTAGAGTGGTAGATAGGGGCTGCCCTAGAGTGGTAGATAGTGGCTGCCCTAGAGTGGTAGATAGGGGCTGCCCTAGAGTGGTGGATGGGGTCTGCCCTAGAGTGGTAGATAGAGGCTGCCCTAGAGCGGATAGGGGCTGCCCTAGAGTGGATAGGGGCTGCCCTAGATTGGTGGATCGACTCTGCCCTAGAGTGGTAGATAGGGGCTGCCCTAGAGTGGTAGATTGGGGCAGCCCTAGAGTCGTAGATTGGGGCTGCCCTAGAGTGGTAGATTGGGGCTGCCCTAGAGTGGTAGATGGGGATGCCCTAGAGTGCTAGATAGGGGCTGCCCTAGAGTGGTGGATGGGGGCTGCCCTAGAGTGGTAGATACGGGCTGCCCTAGAGAGGTATATAGGGGCTGCCCTAGAGTGGTAGATAGGGGCTACCCTAGAGTGGATAGGGGCGGCCCTAGAGTGGTAGATAGGGGCTGCCCTAGAGTGGTAGATATGGGGCAACACTAGAGTGGATAGGGGCTGCCCTAGAGTGGTGGGATAGGGGCTACCCTAGAGTGGTAAATGGGGGCTGCCCTAGAGTGGTAGATAGGGGCTGCCCTAGAGTGGATAGGGGCTGCCCTAGAGTGGTGGATAGGGGCTGCCATAGAGTGGTAGATAGGGGCTGCCCTAGAGTGGTAGATATGGGCTGCCCTAGAGTGGTAGAGTGGTAAAATCAAATAGCTTGATGTGGTAAAATCAAATAGCTTGATGGTCTATGTTATTACTATCTTAAAATATTTCCATATGTTAGGTTAGTAGATAACCTATCATACAAAAACTGCTAAGACTCTACTTTAAAGGGACACTGACAAATTAGCATGAGTAAAGTGCGTCAATGAGGAAAGTTAAATATGGGTTTACATTCTATTTTGATAGCAGGTCTCTGTGACCTTAGAGTTTCAATTACGTTGAAAAGTAGTACATTTCATGTGCAGGCCTAGGTGTACACCTCCTTTAATTAGAAAATGAACCGGAAAGTAATGTTTCAATGTTTTAATTACATTGTAGTTCATTAATTTTATGTGCAGGCCTAGGGGCATTACACCTTTAATCAGACAATAAAAAGGAAATGAATTTAATTACAGTGGATAATGTTCTGAAAAGTGGAAAGAAACATCGCTATTTACTATCAGAATTACAACAGAACTGCAATTTTTACATCAAAAGAGAAGGTTACTAAGCAACTGGTACCTGGAAATGCAGATCGGAGAGATTCTCTCCTTCACATGAGAAGTGGGCTTTGGCTCTACACACATCCTCCAATGGGTTTACTAATAGTTTAGGCTTAATTCCAGACGAGCTGAGACCACGGTTAAATACACAAGACGACTCTTGTATAAACTTACTGTACCAGCTGTTCCATTGCCGTATGATGTCAGGGAGTCAGGCCTATGTAATAGTGTGACTGTTCCTTCCACAGACTATATATCCATAGTTCAATATATGAAAAACTATTAGCGTGCACCACCGCTAACTAGCTAGCCATTTCACATCGGCCACATGTATACAGTTGAAGTCGGAAGTTTACATACAGCTTAGCCAAATACATTTAAACTCCGTTTTTCACCATTCCTGACATTTAATCATGGTAAGAAATCCCTGTCTTAGGTCTGTTAGGATCACCACTTTATTTTAAGAATGTGAAATGTCAAAATAATAGTAGAGAGAATGATTTATTTCAGCTTTTATTTCTTTCATCACATTCACAGTGGGTCAGAAGTTTACATACACTCAATTAGTATTTGGTAGCGTTGCCTTTAAATTGTTTAACTTGGGTCAAACATTCTGGGTAGCCTTCCCCAAGCTTCCCACAATAAGTTGGGTGAATTTTGGGCACATTACTCCTGACAAAGCTGGTGTCAGGTTTGTAGGCCTCCTTGCTCACACAAGCGTTTTCAGTTCTGCCCACACATGTCTAATAGGATTGAGGTAAGGGCTTTGTGATGGCCACTCCGATACCTTGACTTAGTTGTTCTGAAGCCATTTTGCCACAACTTTGGAAGTACGCTTGGGGTCATTGTCCATTTGGAAGACCCATTTGCGACCAAGCGTTAACTTCCTGACTGATGTCTTGAGATGTTGCTACAATATATACACATCATTTTCCTACCTCATGATGCCATCTATTTTGTGAAGTGCACCCCCACAACATGATGCTGCCACCCCCATGCTTCACGGTTGGGATGGTGTTCTTTGGCATTCAAAGTCTCCCCCTTTTTCCTCCAAACATAATGGTGGTCATTATGGCCAAACAGTTCTATTTTTTGTTACATCAGACCAGAGGACATTTCTCCAAAAAGTACAATCTTTGTCCCCATGTGCAGTGGCAAACCGAAGTCTGGCTTTTATATGGCGTTTTGGAGCAGTGGCTTCTTCCTTGCTAAGCGGCCTTTCAGGTTATGTCGATATAGGACTCATTTTACTGTGGGTATAGATACTTTTGTACCTGTTTCCTCCAGCATCTTCCTTTGCTGTTGTTCTGGGATTGATTTGCACTTGTCGCACCAAAGTACGTTCATCTCTAGAAGACAGAACGCGTCTCCTTCCTGAGCGGTATGACGGCTGCGTGGTTCCATGGTGTTTATACTTGCATACTATTGTTTGTACAGATGAGCGTAGTACCTTCAGGCATTTAGAAATTGCTCCCAAGGATGAACCAGACTTGTGGAGGTCTACAATTGTTTTATGAGATCTTGGCTGATTTTTTAAAAATTTCTCATGATGTCAAACAAAGAGGCACTGAGTTTGAAGGTAGGCCTTGAAATACATCCACAGGTACACCTCCAATTGACACAAATTATGTCAATTAGCCTATCAGAAGCTTATAAAGCCATGACATAATTTTCTGGAATTTTCCAAGCTGTTTATGGTTCTTTCCACCTCATTCACTTTGATCCAGTCAAGAACAGCCTGTGTGAGATAATGTAGTCTACTAAATTTGAGATCCAACCTGGACTCACGGGTAGACGTAACATAATATGATATGTTTTGTTTAGTATGGTATGTATTCATTTGTGGATTGTCCATCATCCATTTCGTATGACATGTTACGAATTACAATTGTTATGGCTAATGTTTTGGCTACTGCAGCAGACGACCACACCATGTTCCACTCCTATCAGCTAAAAACAAGAAGAAGCTGCTCCAGTGGGCACAAGATCACCAACACTGGACAACTGAGGAGAGGACAAACATTGCCTGGTCTGGCGAATCCCGGCTCCTGTTGTTGCCTGGTGTCAATGGTGGCAGTTGTCCAATGGTGTGGTGAATGTTTTCCTGGCACACGTTTGGTCCCTTGATACCAACTGAGCTGGGAACTGTCCTGGAGGCAAAATATGGGTGTGGCTAATAAACTATATCACTATTCCTAACACACCTCATCACCCCTTCCCAAAAAGGAAAAGGAAATGGCATCTAACCCTACAGTATATACAGTATATACTACAATCCCCATCCCACTACTTTGGCCCCAACAGATTCTACACCAGGTTATTGGGCTGGGAGGCTGGCACCCCTTCCCATCTAACCCTACAGTATATACAGTATATACTACAATCCCCATCCCACTACTTTGGCCCCAACAGATTCTACACCAGGTCATTGGGCTGGGAGGCTGGCACCCCTTCTCTCAAAACCCCCTGTAGTTCTTCTGCACTAAAATCTCTGTTACCCAAAAAACGTATCTGCGGCTCCTCCTTCCAATTCAATCTCCTGGGATTTCCATTCGATCTGTGGGGTACAAATACCTAGAAGCCAACTTTACTAAAGCACAAACTGTCCAGGTCACTCTGTACTGGTCTACTACTCACAGGGATCCTCTCAGGCTCCGTCACCCTTAGTCCACCATCCTCTACTTTCCTCACTGTCTCAGCATGACATTTCCTGCACTGCTCTCACCATGGAAACCTCCACCTGTCTCAGTGTCTCAGCATGACACTTCCTGCACTGCTCTCACTATGGAAACCTCAACCTGTCTCACTGTCTCAGCATGACACTTCCTGCACTGCTCTCACCATGGAAACATCAACCTGTTTCTCTGTCTCAGCATGACACTTCCTGCACTGCTCTCACCATGGAAACTTCAACCTGTCTCACTCTCAGCATGACACTTCCTGCACTGCTCTCACCATAGAAACTTCAACCTGTCTCTGTCTCAGCATGACACTTCCTGCACTGCTCTCACCATGGAAACTTCAGCCTGTCTCACTGTCTCAGCATGACACTTCCTGCACTGCTCTCACCATGGAAACTTCAACCTGTCTCACTCTCAGCATGACACTTCCTGCACTGCTCTCACCATGGAAACTTCAACCTGTCTCACTCTCAGCATGACACTTCCTGCACTGCTCTCACCATGGAAACTTCAACCTGTCTCACTGTCTCAGCATGACACTTCCTGCACTGCTCTCACCATGGAAACCTCCACCTGTCTCACTGTCTCAGCATGACACTTCCTGCACTGCTCTCACCATGGAAACTTCAACCTGCTTCACTGTCTCAGCATGACACTTCCTGCACTGCTCTCACCATAGAAACTTCAACCTGTTTCACTCGCACAAGACAGTTTTGATCCAACATGGCCACCGCCACAATTGAAACACTCCACTTTTTGCCCTGAAACGACACAATATTTTGTCCCATGCCGTCCTGCACACTTCTCACACCTCGGAATCTCCCTCCTATATACTGCTGCAACATGACAAATAAACTTGCCACTTGAAACACCTGTAGTGGGATTGGAAACAAAAGCTCTCACGGGATAACTTATGTACCCTGGCATGACATTATCCCACAAACACTCTTCATCACAACTCAGGAGGACAGACACGGTCTCCTCAGTCTCACACCCGCCACCGGGTCTGCATTGCACCAAACGGCGAGTATCACAGACACCCGGGATCCACAACTTCAGTTGATCCACCTTAACCTGACCCGTTACCACTCCTTCCAGCGGCTCTCTGCCCCAGAGAACAAAGCAGGAGACCACTTTTGTCCAGAGACTCGAAAACGCGCAGCGCCCTCTCCCTCTGACCAGGGAGAGGGCACTCCCTCTGACCAGGGAGAGGGCACTCCCTCTGACCAGGGAGTGGGCACTCAACCTCTGACCAGGGAGAGGGCAGTCCCTCTGACCAGGGAGAGGGCCCTCAACCTCTGACCAGGGAGAGGGCACTCTCCCTCTGACCAGGGAGAGGGCCCTCTCCCTCTGACCAGGGAGAGGGCACTCTCCCTCTGACCAGGGAGAGGGCCCTCAACCTCTGACCAGGGAGAGGGCACTCTCCCTCTGACCAGGGAGAGGGCCCTCAACCTCTGACCAGGGAGAGGGCACTCCACCTCTGACCAGGGAGAGGGCACTCCACCTCTGACCAGGGAGAGGGCACTCCACCTCTGACCAGGGAGAGGGCACTCCACCTCTGACCAGGGAGAGGGCACTCCACCTCTGACCAGGGAGAGGGCACTCCACCTCTGACCAGGGAGAGGGCACTCCACCTCTGACCAGGGAGAGGGCAGTCCCTCTGACCAGGGAGAGGGCACTCCACCTCTGACCAGGGAGAGGGCACTCCACCTCTGACCAGGGAGAGGGCACTCTCCCTCTGACCAGGGAGAGGGCACTCAACCTCTGACCAGGGAGAGGGCACTCAACCTCTGACCAGGGAGAGGGCACTCAACCTCTGACCAGGGAGAGGGCACTCAACCTCTGGATACGCTGAACGAATCGACAGAACCCAACTCCTTTACCCAGCCTGATACCACAAACGGATTGGCCAAAAGGCATGGATCTTTCTCCAGGAATCATACTGGGTCAGAATCATCTCGGGCATATTCCTGACCAATGGGGTGGTGCTCGGAAGCTTTCACCTCACCTGATGACACAGCTTCTTTCTCCTCACTATTGTCAGGATCAAAGTTCACTACCTGCCTTCAGGTGCGTAACTTGCACAACGCAGACAGTTCGGGTTTGCACCTTGCTTCTTCTCACCATCC
>NC_034193.2:8910030-8932530 GCF_002021735.2 Oncorhynchus kisutch
TCTACATCCTCCCATTCTAAATAGTCCACAACCTCCCATTCTAAATAGTCCACAACCCCCCATTCTAAATAGTCCACATCCTCCCATTCTAAATAGTCCACATCCTCCCATTCTAAATAGTCCACATCCCCCCATTCTAAATAGTCCACATCCTCCCATTCTAAATAGTCCACATCCTCCCATTCTAAATAGTCCACATCCTCCCATTCTAAATAGTCTTCATCCTCCCATTCTAAATAGTCCACAACCTCCCATTCTAAATAGTCCACAACCTCCCATTCTAAATAGTCCACATCCTCCCATTCTAAATAGTCCACAACCTCCCATTCTAAATAGTCCACATCCTCCCATTCTAAATAGTCCACAACCCCCCATTCTAAATAGTCCACAACCTCCCATTCTAAATAGTCTTCATCCTCCCATTCTAAATAGTCCACAACCTCCCATTCTAAATAGTCCACAACCTCCCATTCTAAATAGTCCACAGCCTCCCATTCTAAATAGTCCACAACCTCCCATTCTAAATAGTCTTCATCCTCCCATTCTAAATAGTCCACAACCTCCCATTCTAAATAGTCTTCATCCTCCCATTCTAAATAGTCCACAACCTCCCATTCTAAATAGTCCACAACCTCCCATTCTAAATAGTCTTCATCCTCCCATTCTAAATAGTCCACAACCTCCCATTCTAAATAGTCCACATCCTCCCATTCTAAATAGTCTTCATCCTCCCATTCTAAATAGTCCACAACCTCCCATTCTAAATAGTCCACAACCCCCCATTCTAAATAGTCCACATCCTCCCATTCTAAATAGTCCACATCCTCCCATTCTAAATAGTCCACAACCTCCCATTCTAAATAGTCCACATCCTCCCATTCTAAATAGTCCACAACCCCCCATTCTAAATAGTCCACATCCTCCCATTCTAAATAGTCTTCATCCTCCCATTCTAAATAGTCCACATCCTCCCATTCTAAATAGTCCACAGCCTACCATTCTAAATAGTCCACAACCTCCCATTCTATATAGTCCACAACCTCCCATTCTAAATAGTCCACATCCTCCCATTCTAAATAGTCCACAACCTCCCATTCTAAATAGTCCACAACCTCCCATTCTAAATAGTCCACAACCTCCCATTCTAAATAGTCGACATCCTCCCATTCTAAATAGTCCACAACCTCCCATTCTAAATAGTCCACATCCTCCCATTCTAAATAGTCCACATCCTCCCATTCTAAATAGTCCACAACCTCCCATTCTAAATAGTCCACAACCTCCCATTCTAAATAGTCCACATCCTCCCATTCTAAATAGTCGACATCCTCCCATTCTAAATAGTCTACATTCTCCCATGATGCCTATTTTACTTCTCCTCAAATTATAAACAGCATCTGTAAACTCAGAACCTGAACTTCATTAATGTATTCTCTCTCCCTCTCTGAGAGCTGCCAGCAGAGCAGGAAAATAACCTCCCCCAGGAGGTCTCCCATTTCTTTTCACACCATCATATAATTACTTCACGTTTCCCCCTGAGTTCATTTAAGGTCAGTAAATCAATACTTTCCCTGTCCTGTTCTTAACAGAGGAAAGTACTGCAGTGTTTTCTCTGTCTCTGTGTTCCTCTGTCTCTGTGTTCCTCTGTCTCTGTGTTCCTCTGTCTCTGTGTTCCTCTGTCTCTGTGTTCCTCTGTCTCTGTGTTCCTCTGTCTCTGTGTTCCTCTGTCTCTGTGTTCCTCTGTCTCTGTGTTCCTCTGTCTCTGTGTTCCTCGGTCTCTGTGTTCCTCGGTCTCTGTGTTCCTCGGTCTCTGTGTTCCTCGGTCTCTGTGTTCCTCGGTCTCTGTGTTCCTCGGTCTCTGTGTTCCTCTGTCTCTGTGTTCCTCTGTCTCTGTGTTCCTCGGCCTCTGTGTTCCTCGGTCTCTGTGTTTCTCTGTTTCCGTGTTCCTCTGTCTCTGTGTTCCTCTGTCTCTGTGTTTCTCTGTCTCTGTGTTTCTCTGTCTCTGTGTTTCTCTGTCTCTGTGTTCCTCTGTCTCTGTGTTCCTCTGTCTCTGTGTTCCTCTGTCTCTGTGTTCCTCTGTCTCTGTGTTCCTCTGTCTCTGTGTTTCTCTGTCTCTGTGTTTCTCTGTTTCCGTGTTCCTCTGTCTCTGTGTTCCTCTGTCTCTGTGTTCCTCGGTCTCTGTGTTCCTCGGTCTCTGTGTTCCTCGGTCTCTGTGTTTCTCTGTCTCCGTGTTCCTCTGTCTCTGTGTTCCTCTGTCTCTGTGTTCCTCTGTGTTTCTCCGTCTCTGTGTTTCTCTGTCGCTGTGTTTCTCTGTCTCTGTGTTTCTCTGTCTCTGTGTTCCTCTGTCTCTGTGTTCCTCTGTCTCTGTGTTCCTCTGTCTCTGTGTTTCTCTGTCTCTGTGTTTCTCTGTCTCTGTGTTTCTCTGTCTGTGTTCCTCTGTCTCTGTGTTCCTCTGTCTCTGTGTTCCTCTGTCTCTGTGTTCCTCTGTCTCTGTGTTCCTCTGTCTCTGTGTTCCTCTGTCTCTGTGTTTCTCTGTCTCTGTGTTTCTCTGTCTCTGTGTTCCCCTTAACCAACATTGCGTCTCATTGACATTGTTATGTAACAGTAGGACATTGAACATTCCATTGACATTGTTATGTAACAGTAGGACATTGAACATTCCATTGACATTGTTATGTAACAGTAGGACATTGAACATTCCATTGACATTGTTATGTAACAGTAGGACATTGAACATTCCATTGACATTGTTATGTAACAGTAGGACATTGAACATTCCATTGACATTGTTATGTAATAGTAGGACATTGAACATTCCATTGTCATTGAGTTTCACTCATACCAACTGTCAACATCTCTGTATTAATATGAACCAACCTACCTTAGGCAATACATGTACATTTCCTTCAGAAAGTATTCTTGTATGCACATGTGGGCTGGGCACCGGTAGGTGTATAACACTATAAATCAATCATTCCTACCCTTTAACTTATTACACATGTTGTTGCCTTATAGCCTGAAATCAAAACGGATACAAAATATAAAAAATATCACTCATCTACATACAATAACCCATAATGACAAAGTGAAACATGTTTTTAGACATTTTTACAAATGTATCGACAATTAAATACAGACATATCTAATTTCAATAAGTATTCACACCACTGAGTCAATACTTTGTAGAAGCCCCTTTGGCAGCGATTACAGCTGGGTAAGTCTGAGTGAGTCAATACTTTGTAGAAGCCCCTTTGGCGGCGATTACAGCTGGGTAAGTCTGAGTGAGTCAATACTTTGTAGAAGCCCCTTTGGCAGCGATTACATACCTTAAGGGAAGATTTCGGCAGGTGCCGTATGGTTAGTGAGAAAGTCCATATTGGAAATGTACGGTCCCTTACTAGACGTCCGAAATCGTTTGGGCCGAGCGGCAGGGCCGGACCTACCGGGAAGTCATCAAATGAACTTTGTCGGACATTCGGTTTACGTTTTACAAAAATAATAAGATTTTGGTCATTTTGCCGCTGTCCCGGAAATTCCCACAAGAGAGCATAAGCAATCATATTGCTATTGGACAAAACATCACGATTCACGACGGGGCCTTATCTCGAAAACGGAAAATATTTCGAAGCCGAAACTCGGTGAGCGTAGGTTTGGCATAATGGGCAGTTGGCCCCGAACAAGATGGCGTCTAGGCCTCAACGGTTTTTGAGTTATGGCCATTTAGCTGGGATTAAAGGTCCAAAATGAAAATAGAGAAATTATTTTTCCACTTCACGTCAAAGTCAAGGAGCCTCCGGTGTCAATAAAAAAAAAACAGCCATTTATCTATCGTCATTTAAGAGAAATCGTACAACGACAGATTGGTGATGTTCACGGATAGGTGTTTTTTTTTTTTCAACGGTTACAGATCCAGTTGCAGGGTGTTCTTACGAATCTTTTTAAAGTGTGCTGCGGAGCTCTGCGAGATTTTTGTGATTTTCTATGATTTTCTGAAATAACACACACTCACTAAACCCTCCGTAAATAACTCAGTTCTTAACGTAAAGACTTAAAACTCAGGATTATGTAAAGGCATACCCCAATCAGGATATGAGTTTATTTATAGCTTCCTGTGCCAACCGGAAGTGCCTTAAATGTTGTCACAGTGGCAGTTTCCAAGGGTTAAAAAGGTCAGATCTTTTCAAAACTTCATATGTGTGATTAGGCAACCCCCATAAAATGTAAGTCAGTCATTTCTCCCAACAGATGTCAAAGAAAAGCTCTCTCTCACACACACACACACACAGAAACACACACACACAGCAAGGATGGAGTGACAAAGTGCGGTGCTTAAAGACACACAAAGACTACAATGGCATTTCCATATTCTCTAGGCCGTGCCGAGTTCAACAAGATGCCCCGCTTGACCGTAGCTCGCTCGGTCTAAGCACAGCGACCATTAGAAAAGTAGGCCCAAAATGAAGGCTGGCCCTCAATGTCATTTGCTTTTGGGTGACAGTGAGAGAACCGTTAAGGTGAGAAGCACAATTCGACCTCAGGAACGTACATGAGGTCCTCCCGATCCGTGCAAGCCTAACGTTGACCGTGTGGCATTAACCCTTAATAGTTAAAAGAAGGTGTTTACTTCAAAGAGTTTGCATTGACTTCTCTCCCCATAGGAATACATTGCCTGCACCCCTAAATTCAACCTGAAGCCTATGTGGGTTATGAATGCCTTATGAACCTGTCTTCTATGACAGTCCATCAGACCACTATGAGGTCTACCTGTGCCAATTCTAAGCTTCCTGAAGCAAACGGAAGTGGTTAAATTAACCCAAAAGGTGTTTTGATGTACATAACCTTCAAAGGTGAAAATGACTACATTCAACACTGTGTAGATCGTAGATCAGTCAATTCTTAACTTAAAGACTTAAAACTCAGGATTCTGTAAGTTTCTATGTCAATCAAGACATGTGTTTACTTATAGCTTCCTGTGCCAACCGGAAGTGCCTTTAATTGAGTCACACTGTCTGTTTTGAAGGGTTAGAAAAGTCACATCTCTCCAAAACGTCATATGTGTGACTAGGTAACCCTCCTAAACTGTAAATCAGTCATTTCTCCCAGCAGATGTCAAAGAAAAGCTCTCACACACACACACAGCAAGGATGGAGTGATAAAGTGCGGTGCTCAAAGACACAGAGAGCAGGCAATGGCATAAACATAATCTCTAGGCCGTGCCGAGTTCAACGAGATATCCCGCTTGACCGTAGCTCGCTCGGTCTAAGCGCAGTGACCATTAGAAAAGTAGGCCCAAAATGAAGCCTGCCCCACAACGTCATTTGCTTTTGGGTGACAGTGAGAGAACCGTTAGGGTGAGAAGCACAATTCGACCTCAGGTACGTTCCTAAGGTCCTCCCGATCCGTGCAAGCCTAACGTTGACCGTGTGGCATTAACCCTTAATAGTTAAAAGAAGGTGTTTACTTCAAAGGGTTTGCATTGACTTCTCTCCCCATAGGAATACATTGCCTGCACCCCTAAATTCAACCTGAAGCCTATGTGGGTTATGAATGTCGTATGAACCTGTCTTCGATGACAGTCCATCAGGCCACTACGAGGTCTACCTGTGTTGATTCTAAGCTTCCTGGACCAACCGGAAGTGGTTAAAATCACCCTAAAAGTGTTTATCCATACCCTGCCTGCAGTTTGATAGACATAGTGCATTCAACCCTGTGCAAATCAGTCAATTCTTAACGTAAGGAGTTAAAACTCAGGATTCTGTAAAAGCATACCCCAGTGAGGATATGTGTTGACTTATAGCTTCTTGTGCCAACCGGAAGTGCCATAATTGGTGTCTCTTGGGCTGTTTCGAGGGGTTAAAAAAGTCAGATCTTTCCAAAACTTCATATGTGATTAGGCAACCCCCATGAACTGTAAATCAGTCATTTTTCCCATAAAATTTCAAAGGAAAAATAAATCACACTAAAACACAACTTGGATGGAGGGACGTATTGGGGTGCGTAGAGACAGACAGTGACTGCAATAGTTAGCTTTGTTCGAGCTAAAAAAGAACCGTCAGACCTAGAGTTCCGAAACTTTAGAATCCTGTTCTAGACCTCCGGTCAATAGTGCGTGGTGAGTTACGTGGCTCTAGAAGGTTCTCGGACCGAGAAACAGCCTCGTACATTTGCAATGACTTCAATTCATTTTGACCATTACGAAAATGACGACATTTAGAAAAGTCTCAGAAACGCAAGACTAGGTGCATTGCGACCGTCTCGTTCCATAGAGACGGACCCCAACGTTTCTGTCCGATAGCTCATTCAAGGACCCCGTAGCAAGTCATGGAAAAAAGTGGATTTTCAGCACCAATTAGGGTTTTGCTCGGACACCAAATGACCGATCGAGCCGAAACTTGGGATTCGGGGTCGCCCCAGCTAGGCCTACACATAACATAAGAAATGGACCCGCAGCTAGAACGTAACTACGTGTTTTATGTTTTTTTTATGGTTTGAACCGAAGGCGTTGTGAATTTTGGGCCAGCTCTGAAGTATGTGATAGTTGGCTACTAAACGAGTTGGAAAAAGTGGGTTTGGTGTCAGTTTGTATCAGTTTGGTGTCAGAATGATATCTAATTGACTGACGGACAGTGACTTGCTGGTGACTCTTGTCCATTTGCAATATGTTTAAACAGTGAGGTACCATCACCAAAGTGACATTCTGAAATCAACCCTAACGAGCGACTGAGATTAACCAGAATCACTGCCCAGCCATCCCGAGTTCATCGGGCCAGTCAATTTCACATTCCTGCAGGATTTTTATAGCATGACAAATTCGTGATGGTACCATATTGCAAATGCACAGTGACTTTGCAAAAGTAAGAAAACATAAACAAATGGACATAATGAAATCACCATATTTTTATTTTTGGGTTACCAGTTGCACAACAATGCACGTGCATTTGCAATATGATTCAACAGTGAAAAAATATCACAAAATGGACATGATGAAGTCAACACAACGAGCGATGGAAAGGAGCAACTATCACTGCCAGGCCATCCCGAGTTCATCTGGCCAGTCAATTTTGCATTTCTGCAGGATTTTTGAGCATGTCAAATTTCTTATGGTAAATGCCCATTGAACCATATTGCAAATGCCCGTACACTTGCAATATGATTCAACAGTGAAAAAACATCACAAAATGGACATGATGAAGTCAACACAATGAGCGATGGAAAGGAGCAACTATCACTGCCAGGCCATCCCGAGTTCATCAGGCCAGTCAATTTTGCATTTCTGCAGGATTTTTGAGCATGTCAAATTTCTTATGGTAAATGCCCATTGAACCATATTGCAAATGTACATGCACTTGCAATATGATACTATAGTGAAAAAACATCACCAAATGGACATGATGAAATCAACACAACGAGTGATGGAAAGGAACAACTATCACTGCCCGGCCATCCCGAGTTCATCAGGCCAGTCAATTTAGCATTTTTGAGCATGTCAAATTTCTAATGGTAAATGCCCATTGAACCATATTGCAAATGTACATGCACTTGCAATATGATTCTATAGTGAAAAAACATCACCAAATGGACATGATGAAATCAACACAACGAGTGATGGAAAGGAACAACTATCACTGTCCGGCCATCCCGAGTACTTCAGGCCAGTCAATTTTGCATTTCTGCAGGATTTTTGAGCATGTCAAATTTCTTATGGTATTTGGCCCCAAAAAAGTGACTTTTGACTTTGACTTTAGACTTCCTATGAAATCATATTGCAAATGGACAAATCATATTCCTTATGCACAAGTAAAAAAAAATATATGATAATACAATTTTACAAATGTATATTTATATAGTTCTTACACATGATGAATTGACATAAAATCGAAACAATTTCGAAAAACGGTCCAGAAAGCACTTTTTTACGAGGGTGATAAGTCTTTAAAAAAGTTCACATTTTCAACTTTTGACTTCCTATGAAATCATATTGCAAATGGACAAAACATATTTCTTATGCGCATGTAAAAATAAATAAAAATAATGCTAATAGAATTGGACAAAAGTATATTCATACAGTTCTTATACACGTGTAATTGACACAAAAATTGAAAGAATTTTGAAAAACGGTCCAGAAAGCACTTTTTTAAGGGGTGATAATTTTTGACAAAAAAATCATTTTTTCAAAATTTAGCTTTTGGATGTTGACTTGAGGTCCATTTCCAATATGAAAAACCACGGTGGAGCGCACTCGCCCCCTGTTGGATTTTTGAAGTGTTACAACTGGCAATAGCCATATGACATTTGCCATCAACTTTGCATGAATCAACGCCGAATTGGGTGGTATTGACCAATGTGTATATGGTTTGTCCGATGCCAATGATTTGCCATTCATTTTTGTCCATTTCAGGGGGGACTTCCCTTACAGCTGGGTAAGTCTGAGTGAGTCAATACTTTGTAGAAGCCCCTTTGGCGGCGATTACAGCTGGGTAAGTCTGAGTGAGTCAATACTTTGTAGAAGCCCCTTTGGCGGCGATTACAGCTGGGTAAGTCTGAGTGAGTCCCTAAGAGCTTTTCACACCTGGATTGCGCAACATTTACCCATTATTCTTTTGTAAAAAAAATTTCAAGCTCTGTCAAATTGATTGTTAATCGTTGCTAGACAACCATTTTCAGATCATGGCATATATTGTTAAGTGGATTTTAGTCAAAACTGTAACTCGGTCACTCAAGAACATTCACTGAATTATTGGTAAGCAACTGCAGTATAGATTTAGCCTTGTGTTTTAGGTTATTGTCCTGCTGAAAGGTGAATTAATCTCCCAGCGTCTGGTGGAAAGCAGACTGAACCAGGTTTTCCTCTACGATTTTGCCTGTGCTTAGTTCCATTCCGTTCCTTTTGTATCCTGAAAAACTCCCCAGTCCTTAACTATTCAAATTATTCAAATTACAAACAATCTCAATTGAACCCATTTTAAATTCAGGCTGTAACACAACAAAATGTGTAAAAAGTCAAGAGGTGTGAATCCTTTCTGACTGTATATCAGTCTCCTTACCGTTGCTGGAGGTGTTGACATAGTAGCGCCGCCCCTGTGGTGACATGTAGCACTTCCAGTGTTGAGGGAGAGGCTCTCCTACGTCCTCAACCGGCAGTGAGGTCATAGACGCAGTTTTCTGTCAAAACAGATAAAGACGTAAAAAATATGAATAAAATGGACATAAAGGACTTTCAGTTTTTCTTTTCTAGCTCATTTCACAATGACATCATTGGCGGAAATACTGTGGTTTATTTAAGCAATAAGGCCCGAGGAGTTGTGGTATATGGCCAATATACCACGGCTAAGGGATGTGTCCAGGATCTCCACGTTGCGTCATGCGTAATAACAGCCTTTAGCCGTGGTATTTTGGCCATATACCACAAACCCCGTGGTACCTTATTGCTATTATAAACTGGTGTAATTAGAGCAGTAAAAATAAATGTTTTGTCATACCTGTGGTATACGGTCTGATATACCACGGCTGTCAGCCAATCGGCATTCAGGGCTCAAACCACCAAGTTTATAATGCAATACTAAGAACGACAAACAACTACAGCCAGTCTGCTATTGGCCAGGCATGATAGAACTGATTGGAGGTGCATGCACACACATATGTCCGCCTACATTTTAAATCATTTATTTGAATCCTCCAATCAAATTTACAGAAAAAAGATCCAAACATTTCAAAGGTCCCTGTATGTCAGTCCAGGGTACAGAAAGCAGCTCCTTCTCCAAACAGCTAGGCTGCCAACGACAGCTGAAACAGAGCAGTACCTAGCCAATTGCTTTGCCCTAGTTTTTGTCAGGCCCGCAATCTGGAGGCCACACACTGGAAGCCTGTGTACATGGCTGAGACTGCCAAATATCAGAGCCACCAGCTTGCACCTCCACCCGAGGCTGTCCAAGCGTGCCACAGGGGCTGGTATTTAAGCAGCTTCTCTGCAAAGGTCTTCTACATGTAGCCGTCCAATGAGCAGCCCACTTCCAAAAATTAGCACCCCCCCCCCCCACAACAACAATATCTGGAGTATTTGGCACACAGGAAAACACATCACTATCAACATCAAACCAGCTTCCCCTTCACACAAGAATGTTTATGCATGTGTGTTGTTGGTGAGACTACTTGCCTCACCTTGCTGACTATTAGGTCTACAAGGAGGTCACGTCTAGCACTGTACAAATCCTTGTATGAACAGACACCATTTAAAACAGCGGCAATGGATTACATTTGACTCATGTAGAATACAAAATGGGTCACACGCACACACACACACACACGTACACACACACACACACACACAAACTAACAAAAGTCACTGTATAGCCAACTCTGGCCAGATGCTACTGATTAAAACACCATGGCTCAGCATAAGGTCAAAACTATTGTAACATGTTATTGTGCTTAGGAAAACTGCCTGAAATTCCTTAACGATTACTCTCTCTGTTTATTGGAGTGGTTGCCAAGTTGCTCAAGCAACTTTAAGAGATACGTTTTAGTGGGAAACTTATCCAGACACCGGGGTGATTCAGGAGAGTTCTACGTTACGGTCTTTACGTCACTGCATGTCTACAGAGGGACAAAGGGAGGCTTGAGACATCTTATTAGTTCATGGGGACCCTGGATGAGGTCCAGGTGAGGTAATGCTCATTCACAGACCTACTATTGTAATTCTTCACCTTTACATACATCTATGTAATCATCCCCAAAGCCAACACCTCCTTTGGCCGCCTTTCCTTCCAGTTCTCTGCTGCCAATGACTGGAACGAATTGCAAAAATACCTGATGTTGGAGACTTATGTCTCCCTCTCTAACTTTAAGCGTCAGCTGTCAGAGCAGCTTACCGATCGCTGCAGCTGTACACAGCCCATCTGTAAATAGCCCATCCAACCAACTACCTACCTCATCCCCATATTTATTTTCTGCTCTTTGCACACCAGTATCTCTACTTGCACATCTATCACTCCAGTGTAAATTGCTAAATTGTAATTACATTGCCACTTTTGGCCTATTTATTGCCTATTTATTGCCATTTGCACACACTGTATACAGATTGTTCTATTGTGTTATTGACTGTACGTTTGCTTATCCCATGTGTAACTCTGTGTTGTTGTATTTGTCGAACTGCTTTGCTTTATCTTGGCCAGGTCGCAGCTGTAAATGAGAACTTGTTCTCAACTGGCCTACCTGGTTAAATAAAGGTGTGTTGGTTGGTGATGGTATGTTAGTTGGTTGGTGATGGTATGTTAGTTGGTGATGGTTGATTGGTGATGGTATGTTGGTTGGTGATGGTTAGTTGGTTGGTGATGGTTAGTTGGTTGGTGATGGTTGATTGGTGATGCTATGTTGGTTGGTTGGTGATGGTTAGTTGGTTGGTGATGGTTAGTTGGTTGGTGATGGTTGATTGGTGATGGTATGTTGGTTGGTTGGTGATGGTTAGTTGGTTGGTGATGGTTGGTTGGTGACGGTTGGTGATGGTTGGTTGGTTGGCTGAAGTAAAAGCCTGCACACCCCTCCCACCCTCCAGGTTCAAGGCTGATGACCACTGAATGAGACAGGTAACAGGCAATGCATGCAACTTGAGTCGTAAATATTTGACCGGTCATAATTCCATCAAGTCGGAGTGCTAGAAATGTGTTATGAGACATGCTACCAGCTCTAGCATACATCATCACCACCGTTATGCAGAAGCTAACGCAGCCTATTGTTTCTGATTTAATAGACAGCTTGCTTGCTCTTCATTTTTCACTTATGAAAGGGATGAGTCAGCATTCTTGAATGTTAAAATGAGTTGGGAGGAACAGAGTCTAATATGAATGAATCACAGAAAATGTCCCTCAGAGAAAAATCTAACATCAACAAAGACACATCACCACATTCCCTCACTACTGCTACTAGTGCTACTCAGTCATTAACGATAACATCAACAATGTGCAGGATTAACTTCTATCATTGAAGACAGAAACTGTCGCTCAAGAGAGATTTTTTTTTCTTCTGTCCCTCTCAGAATTAACTCATTCCAATCAATGCTTTCCTGCAAAAGAGAGGAGAGGAGAGGGTTCATCTATAGTTCTGGGAAGACAACTAATTTCTGAGTAGCCTAAGTATATTTTGTGTTTCGATAAGTTGTTGTTGTTCATATAGTCTGTCTAGAGCAACTCTAGTTAAGCGCTGTCCCTTTACCTAGTGGCCTACTTAATCAATGCTGTTTAAACTGCTGAATGCTCAGTACTTGTGGCTGTGAAGTGTTGAATCATTGACTTGGACTGGTGTCAGTAGGTAAATTTGTGTAGCAGCCACCTGATAATTGGTGGGTGTGTCTGTTGGAGGGGTACGTGTACTTACCTGTCCTCTCTGAGTATTTACAGAGACCCCCTAGGCCCCCAGTCTCATCGACAGTTCTGGACAGTTACGTATTGTCCCTCTACCTAGTGCTATTAGTGTTACTACTTCAGTCTCCCTACGTTTTCTCAGCGACAGCTGTAAGCGGCGGCCTTGTCAATTGGCGGTGTTGCCACCAAAACAAAGACGGTTCTGCCGAGTAGTTCCTGACGGGTTATTCAAGGAAAGAATGACAGTAAGTCATCACTCTCTCACTTTAGTATATCTTACCTAGTTATTTTCAGATGATTTCATTATACTCCTTTGTAGCTTTGTCACCCAAGTGTGTGTTCGTTACTCTCCCTGTAGGCACTCACCCAGGCTGTGTCACAACTGGTCATGACTGGGTGTCCCATAGGGTGTCCTATAGGGTGTCCCATAGGGCGTCCCATAGGGCGTCCCATAGGGTGTCCCATAGGGCGTCCCATAGGGTGTCCCATAGGGCGTCCCATAGGGTGTCCCATAGGGTGTCCCATAGGGCGTCCCATCGGGTGTCCCATAGGGCGTCCCATAGGGCGTCCCATAGGGCGTCCCATAGGGTGTCCCATAGGGTGTCCCATAGGGTGTCCCATAGGGCGTCCCATAGGGCTCCCATAGGGCGTCCCATAGGGTGTCCCATAGGGCGTCCCATAGGGTGTCCCATAGGGCGTCCCATAGGGTGTCCCATAGGGTGTCCCATAGGGTGTCCCATAGGGTGTCCCATAGGGTGTCCCATAGGGCGTCCCATAGGGTGTCCCATAGGGTGTCCCATAGGGTGTCCCATAGGGCGTCCCATAGGGCAGCGCACAATTGGCCCAGCGTCGTCCAGGTTGGGGAAGGATTTGGCTGTTTTATTTTTTACTTGGCTCATCTCGCTCCAGCGACTCCTTGTGGCGGGACGGGCGCCTGCAGGCCAATCTCGGTCGTCAGTTGAACGGTGTTTCCTCCGACACATCGGTACAGCTGGCTTCCGGGTTAAGAGGGCGGGTGTTAAGGATCGCGGTTTGGACAGGTCATGTGTCAAGGACGCAAGACTCAACCTCCACCTCTCCCAAGCCCTTTGGTTAGTTTCAGCGATGAGACAAGATCGTAATTGGATATGACACAATTGGGGAGAATTAAAAAAGAAAAAATACTAAAGCAATTGTGGTGTTAATGTTTCACAACAGAAAGAAGACGAAATGGGCTGTAAGTGAGCTTTCTGAGGGGGGGGGGGGGGGTAGTAGTCAGCATTACATCATTAAAGAGGATATTGTCCCTTCTTTGATTTCCAAAGTCACGTCTTGGTCTTCTCTGTAAGGTGATACCAGACGCTTTAACACAGAGGAAGCCAGATGGCAGTGGGCTGTACTCAGTCAGGACGCTGATTCGTTGGTTCACCCTATCACTGAGTGAATTTGTCATTGAACTACACCTGTCAGTAAATCAATGTTCAATGAGGGTGAGGGCTCTGTGACCCGAGCTCAACCATTTAATAATGACGTATGTGTTGGACCAATTAGGTCTGAGCTATTTCAATGTGAAATATCCAACGAGGCCATACAACATAGAAGAATTTCTACCCTCGTCACGCCCTGATCTGTTTCACCTGTCCTTGTGCTTGTCTCCACCCCTCTCCAGGTGTCCTCCATCTTCCCCATTATTTCCTGTGTATTTATACCTGTGTTTTCTGTCTGTCTGTTGCCAGTTTGTCTTGTTTGTTCAAGCCTACCAGCGGTTCGTCTCAGCTCGTGTTTTTCCCTAGTCTCTCTTTTTCTTCTCCTCCTGGTTTTTGACCTTTGACTGTCCTGACCCTGTACCAGAAAGCCTGACCACTGCCTGCCTCTGAGCCTGCCTGCCGTCCTGTACCTTTGCTCCTACTCTGGATTATCGACCCCTGCCTGCCTTGACCTGTCATTTACCTGCCCCTGTGGTTACAATAAATATTATTACTTCACCCAGTCTGCACTTGGGTCTTACCTTGATTCCTGAACTGGCCATGACTGACGTAGCAGACTTGGACCAGCTCCGCAACGCCATCTCCTCCCAAGGAGCCACCATTGGTAGATACGAGGAGAAGCTTTGCGGTCTGATGGAAGGGTTCCAGGACATGGCCGAACGTCACAACCTAAAGCATTGGACGCTTTGTGAGAGCAATTCTGTGGGTTGCCTACGAGGCAGCCTACCATGACTGTAACCTCCCAGCCCCTCAGTAACCCAGCTGGTAGCAAGGCTGTCACACCGGTTTCACGGGAACCACGCTTACCTCCCCAAGATGGCTACAACGGAGATTCCAGAAACTGCCGGGCCTTTCTCTCCCAGTGCTCTGTCGTTTTCGAGCTGCAGCCTTCTTCATTCCCCTTAGACTGCTCGAAGATAGCGTACATTTACGCTGATGTCTGGGAGGGCACTCGTCTGGGCCACAGAGGTGTGGGAGCAACAATATGCCGTCTGCCTCAGTCTGGAGGTATTCGTGGTGGAGGTGAGCGGTTTTGAGGCTCTGGTGTCCGATGTCCGGGAGAGAGACTGCCCTGAAGTTTCTCCAGCTTCAGCAGGGCAGACTATTACTCCAGCTTCAGCAGGGCTTCATCAGTGTGGCAGACTATTACTCCAGCTTCAGCAGGGCTCCATCAGTGTGGCAGACTATTACTCCAGATTCAGCAGGGCTCCCTCAGTGTGGCAGACTATTACTCCAGCTTCAGCAGGGCTCCATCAGTGTGGAAGGCTATTACTCCAGCTTCAGCAGGGCTCCCTCAGTGTGGCAGACTATTACTCCAGCTTCAGCAGGGCTCCCTCAGTGTGGCAGACTATTACTCCAGCTTCAGCAGGGCTCCATCAGTGTGGCAGACTATTACTCCAGATTCAGCAGGGCTCCCTCAGTGTGGCAGACTATTACTCCAGCTTCAGCAGGGCTCCCTCAATGTGGCAGACTATGCGGTGGAGTTCCGCACGCTGGCAGCGGAGGGTACCTGGAACACGGAAGCGCTGTTCGACACGTTCCTGCACGGGTTATTGGCGGGGGTAAAGGATGAGCTTACAGCCCGGGAACTACCGATGGATCTTAACTCACTCATCGCCTTCCGGATCGATGGACGGTTATGGGAGCGTAGGAGGGAGAAGAGGTCTGATTGCGGTCCCAATCGCTCACTCAAGGATCCCACCTAGCATCTGATGAACTCCGGAAGTCCCAGAGAGGATCCAAGCTTACCCGAGTTCCTCCAAGAGCCTCCGAAGACTGCCGAGTTGCCTCTTCCCGAGCCGATGCAGCTCGGCGGGGCTAGGCTGCCTCCAGCCGAACGCATACGCAGACTGAACACCCAGAGTTGTCTGTATTGCAGTACTGTCGGTCATTTTGTATCTACCTGTCCCTTCAAGAGATGCAGTTCATTCGTTGGAGTGAGTACTCTGGTGGGTCTTAAAGATAATTGTTCTTTTCCCCTTACTCGCCCCCCCTCTCCATGCCACCCTGCTGTGGGGCGACCAGTCCAAGTCTCTCCAGGTACTCATCGACTCGGGGGCCGATGTGAGTCTCATGGATGTTACCCTGGCGTCCGAGCTGGGCATCCCTACTCGACCCCTCTCCATTCCAATGGGTGTTAGAATGTTGGACGGGCGCTCTATAGGCCGGGTCACCCACCAGACCACACCAGTCAACCTATGAGTGTCAGGGATCCACATCGAGATGATCCAATTCCTGCTGTTTGAGTCTCAGCAGGTTTCCGTGGTATTGGGATTCTCTTGGCTCCAGCGACACAATCCCTCCATTGACAAGGCTACTGGTTCCATCGTCGGCTGGAACCCGTCCTGCTACACTCATTGCCTGAAGTCAGCTCTGCCTGCCCCGGGACATCTTCCTGGGGGCTTGGAAATTGCACCGGATCGCTCTGCAGAGTACCAGGACCTCCAGGAGTGGTTCACTTTGCTTCCGCAGCAATGACCGGTATCCAAGAATGTCAAGCCTGAGGCCCTGGCATGCCACCATAGTGCTGCGGCTACTACCCCAGAAGCTGAGACCCTTTCCCCCCCGCTTCAAGATCATTAGCCCCTCTGCTGTTCATCCTCTGTTGCCCCGTACCATCTGTATCTTTACTGTCACGCCCTGATCTGTTTCACCTGTCCTTGTGCTGGTCTCCACCCCCTCCAGGTGTCGCCCATCTTCCCCACTTATCCCCTGGGTATTTATACCTGTGTCTTCTGTCTGTCTGTTGCCAGTTCGTCTCGTTTGTTCAAGCCTTCCAGCGTTTTGTCTCAGCTCCTGATTTTCACTAGATTATTTTTCTCGTCCTCCTGGTTTTTAACCTTTGCCTGTCCTGACCCTGTACCTTTGCTTCACCTCTTGATTGCCGTTCCTCTGCCTGACCTGACCATGAGCCTGCCTGCCGTCTTGTACCTTGGCCTTAACCTGTCGTTTTCCTGCCCCTGTGGTTACAATACACATTGTTACTTCACACAGTCTGCACTTGGGTCTAACCTTGAATTAACAGTGCATTTACTTTCGTATGAATCATGCATTGATAGGTTCCAGGCCACAACACAGCACACAGGGATGCAGTGAGTGAGTACAACACACCTGTGTGTGGAGGGAACCGGAAACTATGACAGAACATGGGGCCAGCTTGTCCCAGCATATGCACTATTACACATTATAAACTGAGTGTTTTGAGTCCTGAATGCTGATTGGCTGACTGCAGTGGTATATCAGACCGTATACCACGGCTATGACAAAACATTTATTTTTACTCCTCTAATTACATTGGTAATCAATTTATAATAGCAATAAGGCACCTCAGGGTTTGTGGTATATGGTCAATATATATAGCTTGTCCCAGCGTATGCACTGTGAAATAATGCCCCATGCCAGATGGTTGACCTCAACAGCCCAGACTGCCTGTGGCTCTGCATTCACAGGATGCCAGAACAGCCCCTGGCTGAGAACATATGTCTTTAGCAATGGCTGTCTGGAATGCCAATAGCTGTCTGTGTTCAGGAGAGCCACAAAAATCATGGCTGTCTGCATAGCCAATGGCTGTCTGTGTTCAGGAGAGCCACAACAATCGTGGCTGTCACTGTCAATGGCTGTCTGTGTTCAGGAGAGCCACAACAATCATGGCTGTCACTGTCAATGGCTGTCTGTGTTCAGGAGAGCCACAACAATCATGGCTGTCACTATCAATGGCTGTCTGTGTTCAGGAGAGCCACAACAATCATGGCTGTCTGCATAGCCAATGGCTGTCTGTGTTCAGGAGAGCCACAACAATCATGGCTGTCACTGTCAATGGCTGGCTGTGTTCAGGAGAGCCACAACAATCATGGCTGTCACTGTCAATGGCTGTCTGTGTTCAGGAGAGCCACAACAATCATGGCTGTCACTATCAATGGCTGTCTGTGTTCAGGAGAGCCATAACAATCATGGCTGTCTGCATAGCCAATGGCTGTCTGTGTTCAGGAGAGCCACAACAATCATGGCTGTCACTGTCAATGGCTGGCTGTTTTCTGTAGAGCCATAGAGGCTCTAGTGGCCAAAAGGCCATTTTAGCATGTGCAGCGCCATCAATGGCTTCCACCATGCTGCCACCATTTTAAAGTAGTCAAAGTAGTCAACAGGGTGGGGATTCCTATGGGTTGTAGCCTCAATGGTACTGCCCATGCTGTCAGTCCTCTATCTACCTCTATAGTAGAGCCACAACAATCATGGCCCCCATCATATGTTGAATACAGTAACTATTCCATTCAGATTTTCTTTGCCACGTTGCTTATTCCATAAACCTGGAACCTAGTAGAAAGTCCCCTTCATTCAAATCATGGAGAGAGTTGCCGTAAACTCAAGCATTTCAAAACAAGCCATTGTCATTGTTGCTAAAGAGAAAGAAAGTCACCAAACCTTCGATAAGGATGACTAGTCCCTGTAGACCTACCAGTCAAAACAAACATGTTCACTATAAGAGCAGAGGTCCATGCTATGTGTGGCATGACAGACACATCCCTGTGAAGGTTTACAGACGTGTTTTCTCACACACAAAAACACAAGCAGCAATCTCTTTATTGCCACTGGTTCCTTGCCTGGAAAACCAGCAATAATTTGTATGAAGAGGCATTAAGCCATATGTGAACCGACCGGCTCCAATCAGTCCTATGAGGCAACATTTGAAATTGTGTTATTTTTTTACATTGGATAAAAGTAGAGAGTCAGAGCTACAAAATGGTACATCAACACTGCATTTGAGGAAACAATGGGAAAGTAATTCTGCTTTTTAAAGTTGATAAACTTGTAAACTCACTTTTAAGAAAACCTTTGAATGTTTAGGTACTACTGTTGGAGAGCCCTTCCTTGTCTACACCCATTCAGCATTGTTTCCTTTTCATCTGTGTTGTAATAGGCTAAGACTTCAGGAAGAGAAAGAAAGTGGCTTTCAAACCAAACGGTAAACGGCTAGTTCGCTCCACTTTCAAAACTTTGTCAGAAGTTTAAAGTTTGTTAAAAGTGGTTAAGCTTCGACCAGTGAATGGGAAGTCTTTGCACCATCTAATTCAGTTATCCACTTCAAAGACAGTCTCTATCAAATATATCTCTACCTCTTACCAGTGATGTTATAACATGGGTTCCTGAGTGGCGCGGTGATCTGCATCTCAGTGCTAGAGGCATCACTACAGACCCTGGTTCAGCGGTTCGAAGGCACTGCGTCTCAGTGCTAGAGGCATCACTACAGACCCTGGTTCAGCGGTTCGAAGGCACTGCGTCTCAGTGCTAGAGGCATCTCTACAGACCCTGGTTCAGCGGTTCAAAGGCACTGCGTCTCAGTGCTAGAGGTGTCACTACAGACCCTGGTTCGAATCCAGGCCGCACCACAACTGGCCGTCATTGGGAGTGTCATGGGGCAGCACACAATTGGTCCAGGTTTGGCAGGTGTAGGACGTCACTGTAAAGAAGAATTTGTTCTTAACTGGCTTGCCTAGTTAAATAAAGGGTCATATATTAATTTTTTTATGGCAAATCTAGAACAGACATAATATTGGATTATGGAAGTGCTAAATATAACCCCCCCCCCCCCCCCCCCCTCAGCCTCAGCAGAAATAGCTGAAACAGATTGGGTTTCAGACCACCCAAGAACAATGTTTTTTCATCTTTTTTCATATCAATGTCCTCAAGACAAATGAAGACAATTTAAAGTTGTAAAAGATTATACCATTGAAGTTGAAGAAGCAATTCATTTTAGAAAGTAATTTACAATGTCTAATTTAGCAAGAACAAGACCAAAAAATGAGGACCTCTGTCTTCTTAGAATGAGATTTTCTATGAGTTTATCTTCAACTTCCATCTGGGTTTTGGATATCAGTTTATTCATGTTTGACAACATAAGTAGGTTGGCAGATTGTGAAAATGGCGCTCGCCCACTCCGACGACAGAGAGGAGAAATGTGCAGCCTCAGTAGTGATGGTCCTTCAGAGGTTCAGAGAGGATTACCAGTTGGGTCCTTGTCTAAAGCTCCTCTTACTCATTCCCTCATGACTAACATCAACCGGCTGATTCGAACCCTGAATGCTGATTGGCTGACAGCCGTGGTATATCAGAACGTATACCACGGGTATGACAAAACATTTATTTTTACGATCTAATTACTCTGGTAACCAGTTTATAATAGCAATAAGGCATTGGGGCTTGTGGTATATGGACAATATACCCCGACTAAGGGCAGTGTCCAGGCACACCGAGTTGCGTTGTGCATAAGAACAGCCCTTAGCCATGGTATATTGGCCATATACCACACCTCCTCTGGCATTATTGCTTAAATAAAATCCTGACCTGCGGCGCTGTGAGCTCAGTGTGTGTGTGTGTGCATTCCTGTGTGTATGTGTGCCTGCCTGCCTGCGTGCGTGAGTGTAGGGCTATGTCACTTCCTGCCTTACTGCATGCCTACGTGTGGGTGGATTCAGCCTGTCCTCCAGTGACCTCTAGTCAAACATCTGGACGTGGGAAGACGGCGGGTGTCAGGGTCAGTATGTGAGACTAGCTGTCCTGTTGTAGAAGGGTCAGGGATTGTAGAGTGTCCGGTACACAAGCAGACAGGGGACAACACGCCAGAACAGAGGTGGAACAGTGTCATGAACCAGGGGACATGGCATGCCAGAACAGAGGTGGAACAGGGTCATGAACCAGGGGACATAGCATGCCAGAAAAGAGGTGGAACAGTGTCGTGAACTAGGGGACATGGCATGCCAGAACAGAGGTGGAACAGGGTCATGAACCAGGGGACAACACGCCAGAACAGAGGTGGAACAGTGTCATGAACCAGGGGATATGGCATGCCAGAACAGAGGTGGAACAGGGTCATGAACCAGGGGACATGGCATGCCAGAACAGAGGTGGAACAGGGTCATGAACCAGGGGACAACACGCCAGAACAGAGGTGGAACAGTGTCATGAACCAGGGGACATGGCATGCCAGAACAGAGGTGGAACAGTGTCGTGAACCAAGGGCAACGAGCCATAATAGAGAATAGAGAAAGCAGTATCCTTGGGTTGTGCAGAGACGCGATGTGAACACAAGCCATGAGCTCAACAGCGTGCATATGTTTACATGCCAGCAGATAGCCACAAACCAGGGCTATTATACACACACACACACACACACACAGCTAACGTACTACAATTCTACACATTTATCCATGGGACAAAGGGAAAATCTGCAGTTTTAAAGCTAATCTCATGCTATTCTACACATTTTGCCATGAGGCTGACAGAACATGTTGCAGTTTTTCAACTCATTTCCAGTACTTGTAAACATTCTTGCCATGGCTTATGAGGTTTTTGGGGGTTGCAGGAGTGTGTGGTACGCCAGTGAGCAGAGGTTACTTCCTAGTCATGAGGGACTATAGTAGTAAGGTACACGCCATCTCTGTTTGCTTTACCTCTCCCCCCCTGTCCCCGCTTCTCTCTCCCTCCAGCCCTCATCTCCTCTCTCTCTCTCTCCCTCCCTGTCCCCCTTCTCCCTCCCTCCAGCCCTCATCTCCTCTCTCTCTCCCTCCCTGTCCCCCCTTCTCCCTCTCTGTCCCCCCTTCTCCCTCCCTCCAGCCCTCATCTCCTCTCTGTCCCCCCTTCTCCCTCCCTCCCTCCAGCCCTCATCTCCTCTCTCCCTCCCTGTCCCCCCTCCTCCCTCCCTCCAGCCCTCATCTCCTCTCTCCCTCCCTGTCCCCCCTTCTCCCTCCCCCCTGATCTCCCTCCCTTTCCCCCCTTCTCTCTCTCTCTCTCTCTGTCCCCACCTTCTCCCTCCATCCACCCCCCCCCCCTCTCTCCCTCCCTCCCTGTCTCTCACTCTCTTCCACTGTGATCACTCTCTCTATCCCTTCCATGTTCTCTCTCCCACCCTGTCCTGTCCAGTCCAGTCAACAGATGCAGTGCCAGAGTAACAGAGGTGTGAATGACTGGTGGTGGAAGTGTCTGTTTCCTATTGTTCACTCATAAATACCTCTACTGTATTAGCTCTCAGCAGCACCATCCTATTTATACGCCCAGAGTCACTTTACGAACCAACGATTACAGTGAAAAGGACTGGTGAATGGTGATGTGTCCATTCAGACCACACAACAATATGAAATATGGATGCTGTTAGAGTACATGTCCGTCTCCAAATGTGATAAAAGGCTGTAGTACCACACACGGACGTGACTCGGCAAATATGAGCTCATGATAAGCTATCATCACCTTGACAAGCTATCATCACCCTTTTATGGCTCCCAATGGAGAGTGGAGCATCCAGCCTAACATCTTGTTGCCCAAGACTTCTGAGGCTGAGGAGGAGAACCCGGGCCTCTCGGAGTGTGAGAAATACAGCCAGGAGAAACATCTCACATACACACAGCCACACACGCTCACATATAATTATTATACCGTAAGACTCTGTCTAGCAGATGTGTGTGTGAGAGAGAGAGAGGGAGAGAGAGATTCATAGAGAGAGAGAGAGAGAGAGAGAGAGAGAGAGAGAGAGAGAGAGAGAGAGAGAGAGAGAGAGAGAGAGATTCATAGACAGAGAGATTCATAGACGGAGAGATTCATAGACGGAGAGAGAGAGAGATGGAGAGAGAGAAAGAGAGATGGAGAGCGAGAGAGAGATGGAGAGAGAGATAGAGAGAGAGGGATTC
>NC_034193.2:8935030-8942530 GCF_002021735.2 Oncorhynchus kisutch
GCCCAGTGCCCATGCCAGCTGTCATCTAGACTAGACCTGTGGCCTCCATGCCCAGTGCCCATGCCAGCTGTCATCTAGACTAGACCTGTGGCCTCCATGCCCAGTGCCAGCTGTCATCTAGACTAGACCTGTGGCCTCCATGCCCAGTGCCAGCTGTCATCTAGACTAGACCTGTGGCCTCCATGCCCAGTGCCCATGCCAGCTGTCATCTAGACTAGACCTGTGGCCTCCATGCTGTTCCCATGCCAGCTTTCATCTAGACTTGACCTGTGGCCTCCATGCCCAGTGCCAGCTGTCATCTAGAATAGACCTGTGGCCTCCATGCCCAGTGCCCATGCCAGCTGTCATCTAGACTAGACCTGTGGCCTCCATGCACAGTGCCAGCTGTCATCTAGACTAGATCTGTGGCCTCCATGCCCAGTGCCCATGCCAGCTGTCATCTAGACTAGACCTGTGGCCTCCATGCCCAGTGCCCATGCCAGCTGTCATCTAGACTAGACCTGTGGCCTCCATGCCCAGTGCCAGCTGTCATCTAGACTAGATCTGTGGCCTCCATGCCCAGTGCCAGCTGTCATCTAGACTAGACCTGTGGCCTCCATGCCCAGTTCCCAGTGCCAGCTGTCATCTAGACTAGATTTGTGGCCTCCATGCCCAGTGCCAGCTGTCATCTAGACTAGACCTGTGGCCTCCATGCCCAGTGCCCATGCCAGCTGTCATCTAGACTAGATCTGTGGCCTCCATGCCCAGTGCCCATGCCAGCTGTCATCTAGACTAGATCTGTGGCCTCCATGCCCAGTGCCAGCTGTCATCTAGACTAGATTTGTGGCCTCCATGCCCAGTGCCAGCTGTCATCTAGACTAGATCTGTGGCCTCCATGCCCAGTGCCCAGTGCCAGCTGTCATCTAGACTAGATCTGTGGCCTCCATGCCCAGTGCCCAGTGCCAGCTGTCATCTAGACTAGACCTGTGGCCTCCATGCCCAGTGCCCACTCAGTACAGGATATAGTAAGCCTCTTTACCTCACCATGCCAGCTGCCTCAGTCACACCAGTGCTGATAATCACAGTAGAATGTTTTTGTGTTGGAGATGAGGATGTGTGCGTGACAGTGGGTTACTAAAGTGAGCTTGACCAAGACTATTAGGCAAAAGAAAATGACATTACCCCAAAGTGCCAAGCGAGATTAGTTTAGCATTGAGACTAATTAGTATCTGGATAATAGTCGGTCGTTGCCAACTCACCAAAGTGCTAATCGGCTGTACATGTAGCTAACCACGATCCACAAAACATTCAATGACTCCTTCACTTGTTCTTCGAAACCAATCAAATGATTTGTCCCTCAGACAGCCATTTCTATTGGTTGAGATCAGAGAAGGCTGGTGGGAGGAGCTATAAGAGGACGGGCTCATTGTAATGGCTGGAATGGAATTATTGGAACGGAGTCAAACACATAAAATATACATAAATCACAGTAGACTCCGTTCCAATGAGCCCGTCCTCCTATAGCTCCTCCCACCAGCGTCCTCATGGTGACATCTGTGAGTCAACAACAGTGCGTCTGATTGGTCCATTCATCTAGATTCTACACCTTTCACTTTCTAGGGCATTCTCAAATGGTTTTGCTCGACTCCTCGCGTCCTCTCCTCCATCCTGACAATCAAAGAGGGGAAGAGAAGAAACGAGGAAACCAAAGCGCTTATATGAAACGAGACTCTCCGAATTACATTTACAGAGGAGGAATCTCAAAATACATGGGTAAAGTGGAAGAAATAAATGTAGACATTGTATAGTAAAATAATAAGTAAAGTCGAGTTTTTTAAATGTGTGCTCTTCTCCTCTGAGAAATCAACATCTGATTCAAAGGGGGTGTGGCAGATTTTAAAACACTTCCGCATTAGCTTCCGGGAGGAAGCTCAATTGTGCTTCCTCGGCGGGAGGAAGGACACTTTCTCACAGGACACTTTCTCTTCTCCTATTAACAAACAGGACTCACTGTGCCCTGGACCACTGCTGTTTGTCAGTTAGGTTGTCATGACCAACAGAGTTAAACTGGTATATAAAGACCATATGGACAACAGGTAGCACTTTACTGACAGAGAAGTTAGGAGTGGTTATCTTCAACCACACGGTCCTAAACATCTCATAACATCACACAGTTGAAGTCGGAAGTTTACATACACTTAGGTTGGAGTCATTAAAACTCATTTTTCAACCGCTCCACAAATTTCTTGTTAACAAACTATAGTTTTGGCAAGTCGGTTAGGACATCTACTTTGTGCATGACAAGTCATTTTTCCAAAAATTGTTTACAGACAGATTATTTAACTTATAATTAATTCAATGTATCACAATTCCAGTGTACATACACTAAGTTGATTGTGCCTTTAAACAGCTTGGGAAATTCCAGAAAATTATGTCATGGCTTTAGAAGTTTCTGTTAGGCTAATTGACATCATTTGTGTCAATTGGAGGTGTAGCTGTGGATGTTATTCAAGGCCTACCTTCATACTCAGTGTCTCTTTGCTTGACATCATGGGAAAATCAAAAGAAATCAACCAAGACCTCATAAAGAAAATTGGAAACCTCCACAAGTCTGGTTCATCCTTGGGAGCAATTTCTAAATGCCTGAAGGTAACACGTTCATCTGTATAAACAATAGTATGTAAGTATAAACACCATGGGACCACGCAGCCGTCACACCGCTCAGGAAGGAGATGCGTTCTGTCTCCTAGAGATGAACGTACTTTGGTGTAAAAGTGCAAATCAATCCCAGAACAACAGCAAAGGACCTTGTGAAGATGCTGGAGGAAACAGGTACAAAAGTAACCGTATATCCACAGTAAAACAAGACCTATATTGACATAACCAGAAAGGCCGCTCAGCAAGGAAGAAGCCACTGCTCAAAAACCACCATAAAAAAGCCAGACAACGGTTTGCAACTGCACATGGGGACAAAGATCGTACTTTTTGTAGAAATGTCCTCTGGTCACGCAGCCATCAGTAAGTTTTAAGTTCCTCGGCGTACACATCACAGACAAACTGAACTGGTCCACCCACACAGACAGCATCGTGAAGAAGGCGCAGCAGCGCCTCTTCAACCTCAGGGGGCTGAAGAAATTCGGCTTGTCACCAAAAGCACTCACAAACTTCTACAGATGCACAATCGAGAGCATCCTGTCGGGCTGCATCACCGCCTGGTACGGCAACTGCTCCGCCCACAACCGTAAGGCTCTCCAGAGGGTAGTGAGGTCTGCACAACGCATCACCGGGGGCAAACTACCTACCCTCCAGGACACCTACACCACCCGATGTCACAGGAAGGCCATAAAGATCATCAAGGACAACAACCACCCGAGCTACTGCCTGTTCACCCCGCTATTATCCAGAAGGCGAGGTCAGTACAGGTGCATCAAAGCTGGGACCGAGAGACTGAAAAACAGCTTCTATCTCAAGGCCATCAGACTGTTAAACAGCCACCACTAACATTGAGTGGCTGCTGTCAACACACTGACTCAACTCCAGCCACTTTAATAATGGGAATTGATGGGAAAATATATCACTAGCCACTTTAAACGATGCTACCTAATATAATGTTTATATACCCTACATTATTCATCTCATATGTATACGTATATACTGTACTCTATATCATCTACTGCATCCTTATGTAATACATGTATCACTAGCCACTTTAACTATGCCACTTTGTTTACATACTCATCTCATATGTATATACTGCACCATCTACTGTATCTTGCCTATGCCGCTCTGTACCATCACTCATTCATATATCTTTATGTACATATTCTTTATCCCCTTACACTTGTGTCTATAAGGTAGTAGTTTTGGAATTGTTAGCTAGATTACTTGTTGGTTATTACTGCATTGTCGGAACTAGAAGCACAAGCATTTCGCTACACTCGCACTAACATCTGCTAACCATGTGTATGTGACAAATAAAATTTGATTTGATTTGGTCTGATGAAACAGAAATAGAACTGTTTGGCCATAATGACCATCATTATGTTTGGAGGAAAAAGGGGAACGCTTGTAAGCCGAAGAACACCATCCCAACCGTGAAGCACGGGGGTGGCAGCATCATGTTGTGGGGGTGCTTTGCTGCAGGAGGGACTGGTGCACTTCACAAAATAGATGGCATCATGAGGTAGGAAAATGATGAGGACATATTGAAGCAACATCTCAAGGCATCAGTCAGGAAGTTAAAGCTTGGTCGCAAATGGGTCTTCCAAATGGACAATGACCAAAAGCATACTTCCAAAGTTGTGGCAAAATGGCTTAAGGACAACAAAGTCAAGGTTTTGGAGTGGCCATCACAAAGCCCTGACCTCAATCCTATAGACAATTTGTGGGCAGAACTGAAAAAGCGTGAATGAGCAAGGAGGCCTACAAACCTGACTCAGTTACTCCAGCTCTGTCTGGAGGAATGGGCCAAAATTCACCCAACTTATTGTGGGAAACATGTGGAAGGCTACCCAAAACGTTGGACCCAAGTTAACAATTTAAAGGCAATGCTAACAAATACTAATTGAGTGTATGTAAACTTCTGACCCACTGTGAAAGTGATGAAAAAAATAAAAGCTGAAATAAATCATTCTCTCTACTATTATGCTGACATTTCACATTCTTAAAATAAAGTGGTGATCCTAACGGACCTAAAACAGGGGATTTTTACTAAGATTAAATTACAGGAATTGTGAAAAAAAAGAGTTTAAATGTATTTGGCTAAGGTGTTTGTAAACTTCCGACTTCAACTGTAGATCAGAACTAGAAGCACAAGCATTTCGCTACACTCGCAATAACATCTGCTAACCATGTGTATGTGACCAATAAAATGTGATTTGATTTGATTTGATTTGAATGACAACCACGTTTCCTCTCTCTCTCTCTCTCTCTGGCCAATCAGTGAGCTGGGAAATAAAAGTAAAAAGGAAGCAAACAGTTCCCCAATCAAACACAGCTGTCATCCCAGTGATCACTGCCACAGTAACAGAATACGTAAAGCTTATCATCACCATCATCCCCTTCCATGTACTCTTTATCTGAAAGGAGCCTCCAGGGTCCAATTATATTACACCTTCTCCAGCTTCCATAACAACAGCACAAGGTTAAACTCTGAAAGTTAAAGTTGTTATGAACATCTCGTCATACAATAGGATTTGTTTGTTAAAATGAAGGCAGTATCTATCTACACAAGGAGGTTCCTGGGGACTGTGTGGATCTGAGGGTCTGATATGAGGATCTGAGCAGGACTGATGACACGTTTTCTGTTGAATGATTCATTGGAGTGTGAAGAAGAAGAAAAGCATGTTTGGAGAACAAAGCTTCGTCTGCTGAAGATGACAATGGAAAGTGTCTCAGATGTAGATGAGAGCACAGTAAACTACGCCAGGACTGAAAGCAAACATTCCTCTGACTCTGTCATTAAATACACCTTGGTCTGAATATAGGATGTATATGACTGTATGGTAACGATTTACTTTGACTAAATAGATATAATGCATTTATTACAGGTCTATAAGCGTTTCATGAATGTGTTATTAACAGGTCCTAACCCCATTATTAAAGGTTCATGAAATGGATCCATAGCATCTCTATAGGCATCTTAATAAATGCATTATTACAATGACAACGTAGTGTCTTTAATATGTCTGCTCTCTAAAGTGTGCTTCTGCCATACCAGTGTTAGTGACTACGTCTAAAGGCCAAACCACGTTTTGAAAAGGCTGCTGATATATAGCCTGTAGCAGCCCCATTTCCCCCCACCAGACGGCAAAGGGCCCGTCTTCTCACTGAGGTCAATGGTGCATGAAGCTTCCCACAGGGTTGAATCCTCAGAGTAAATTTGATGGATCAAATTGTGTAGTTGAGGGTCATATTATCGTACACTACATGAGCAAAAGTATGTGGACACCTGCTTGTCAAAGATCTCATTCCAAAATCATGGGCATTAATATGGAGTTGTCCCCCCCTCTGCTATTACAGCCTCCACTCTTCTGGGAAGGCTTTCCACTAGATGTTGGAACATTGCTGCAGGGACTTGCTTCCATTCAGTCACAAGAGCATTAGTGAGGTCAGGCACTGATATTGAGTGATTAGACTTGGCTCGCAGTCGCTGTTCCAATTCATCCCAAAGCTGTTCAATGGGGTTGAGGTCAGGGCTCTGTGCAGGCCCGTCAAGTTCTTCCACACAGATCTCGACAAACCATTTCTGTATGGACCTCGCTTTGTGCAAGGGGGCATTGACATGCTTAAACAGGAAAGGGCCTTCCCCAAACTGCTCCCACAAAGTTGGAAGCATAGAATCATCTAGAATGTCATTGTTTGCTGAAGCATTAAGATTTCCCTTCACTAGAACTAAGGGGCCTAGCCTGAACCATGAAAAACAGCCCACTACTGCTATTCCTCCTCCACCAAACTTTACAGTTGGCACTATGCATTGAGGCAGGCAGTTTTCTCCTGGCATCCGCCAATGCCAGACGATGAAGCGTGATTCATCACTCAGAGAAAGCATTTCTACTGCTCCAGAGTCCAATGACCACACCACTCGCGTCGCATGCCGAGCATTGCAAAATACATTTATGCATTCATGTTATTCAATCATTGCACCCACACTGCTCGCGTGTGTCTGCATAGCCAGACGCTAAAATAAAACGTGTTTTATTTGTGAAGCGTGAGGTGCTGCAAGTCCCGCCTCTCCCATCTCCTCATTGGTTTTTAAGAGCATATACCCATGTGGGTGATTGAACATGAAAGATGTTGCTCTTGGTTAAAAACCTGATTCAAGACACTGTCCTTTGCCAATGATTCTCGTGCTCCCCTTTGAACCGTGTGTTTTTATTTTTTCATTTTTTATTTCACTAGGCAAGTCAGTTAAGCAAGTCAAGAACAAAATCTTATTTACAATGACGACCTACAGTGTTCACCTGCATACCGCACCAGTGTGCGCCTGACCCGGCTGTGACAGAGTAGCGTGTTTCCTCAGTGATCTGCCATGCGTACTCATACAGACAGACACAGGCACACAGGCAGAGGATCTGAGAATTCCAGTGGAATGTGTCAGGAATGAGCAGTCATGGAGTCCTCAGGTCCTTATGTGCACGTTCGGGAATCAAGCCCTGCTGAGAGTGGACATTCCGACTTACCTCTAAGACTTGTACATAACTTGATGGGAACCATCCCCTGACTCCATCCAGCTCTCCTTCCCACCAGCCGCCAGGCAACGGATGAACTATCCTTATGATTTCTCCCACTTCGAAAGTCAAACCCTGCTGATGTTGGTCCCCGCTGAAGGAGTATAAACTTTTGCAATAAGAGCCAGACATCGTTATCTTCTCTGGGAAAACGTCGGGTCCGCTCCTAGATTCACACAGACTGACCCCCTTCCTCGAGAATCACTTAGTTCTTTCAGAGTATAATTTATTGTATAACTTGTAATGTTGATTAGTTAGCGCATCAATGGCAACAATCCAACATTAGGCAATA
>NC_034193.2:8945030-8999985 GCF_002021735.2 Oncorhynchus kisutch
TCTCCTCTAGATTGTTGGCCTCCCCCTCAGCCTGGAGCTGGGTCGGTTGACATTGGGTTGGTTGAGGTTGGGTGGAGTTGAGATTGGGTCGGTTGAGATAGGGTTGGTTGAGGTTGGGTCAGTTGAGGTTGGGTCAGTTGAAATTGGGTCGGTGGGGTTGAGGTTGGGTCAGTTGAGGTTGGGTCAGTTGAGGTTGGGTCAGTTGAGGTTGGGTCAGTTGAGGTTGGGTCAGTTGAGGTTGGGTCGGTGGGGTTGAGGTTGGGTCAGTTGAGGTTGGATCAGTTGAGGTTGGATCAGTTGAGATTGGGTCAGTTGAGGTTGGGTCAGTTGAGGTTGGGTCAGTTGAGGTTGGGTCAGTTGAGGTTGGGTCAGTTGAGGTTGGATCAGTTGAGGTTGGGTCAGTTGAGGTTGGGTCAGTTGAGGTTGGGTCAGTTGAGGTTGGGTCAGTTGAGGTTGGATCAGTTGAGGTTGGATCAGTTGAGGTTGGGTCAGTTGAGGTTGGATCAGTTGAGGTTGGGTCAGTTGAGGTTGGGTGGAGTTGAGGTTGGGTCAGTTGAGGTTGGGTCAGTTGAGGTTGGATCAGTTGAGGTTGGGTCAGTTGAGGTCAGCATTCAGCTTCTTCTTTGTGCTCATCAGGTTGATATTCTGAAACACAAGTTATTCAACTTAAGAATACATTTTTCCTGAATTTCCTCAACTGTAATTGACATAAGTATATGTTCATACAGGTATTGGGTTAAGAAGCAGCCTGAAACACTAACCTGGGAGTGCTGCAGCCCCACACTCTCACAGGCGTCCATGAGCCACCTCTCCAATGGCGTTGTCAGCCTTCTCCCGCTCTCCCTCTCTGGCACTCGAGGGCGCCAGGCCGCCTTTCATTACACACACTTGCCACCATCATTACGCTCATCAGCGCTCATTGGACTCACCTGGACTCCTTCACGTTTTGATTGTCTTCCCTATATCTGTCTGTTTCCTCTGTTTCATCCCAGTATCAGCATTATTGCCATTTCTGTTTCCTCTGTCCAGACGCTGTCTTTATTCTGTTCCTGTCCTTGGTTATTAAATGTTCACTCCCTGTACCTGCTTCTCGTCTCCAGCGTTGATCCTTACAGTCCTTGGACATGTGGTGCTGGTGCTGCTGCTCTGCCTTGGCCTCCTGCTCCTCCTCAAACTGTTCCCTCAGCAGGTCACAGTCATGACAGGACAGTTGGAGGGCGTGATCGGTGCTATTCACAAGGCATGAAAAAAGAAAGACATTGATTGCAATGGATTGGCATCATACTCTTTTTTTTTTTAAAGCTCATCTTTAATGAAACAGATGGTTAATGTCAAGTCGTCTCAAGGTCAAGTAGTCTTAACAAAGCACTGCTAAACAGGGTAGTTCAGTCCATTATCCGACTCTTAGACACACTATTATCTGATGGACAACAATAAACAAACACTGGTATGAATTCTTAGAGTGTAACCCCTGAATTGTTGCCTATGCTTGTCACGCCCTGACCATAGTTTGCTTTGTATCTTTCTATGTTTTGTTTGGTCAGGGTGTGATCTGAGTGGGCATTCTATGTTGGATGTCTAGTTTGTCTGTTTCTGTGTTTGGCCTGATATGGTTCTCAATCAGAGGCAGGTGTTAGTCGTTGTCTCTGATTGGGAACCATATTTAGATAGCCTGGCTTTCACTGTTGGTTTGTGGGTGTTAGTTTCCGTGTCTGTCACCACACGGGACTGTTTCGGTTTGGTTAATTTCACTTTATTGTTTTTGTATTTCATAGTGTTCAGGCTTTTCTTATTAAAAACGATATGGACACTTACCACGCTGCGTTTTGGTCCGATCCCTGCTACACCTCCTCTTCAGACGAAGAGGAGGAAATCTGTCGCTACACTGCTGTTAATTCAACATGAACCAAACTGTTGGCTTCGAAAACAGTGTATATGTCATAGTAAATACAAAGTAGAATCCTATTCTGTATATTGTCAAGAAATATTGATCCATATTCTTGTTGTTTTTATATCAACAAGGGCCCTCCTAACCGACATTGTTCAATAGCCAGTGACTTCTAGTATGACTAGTCACTGCCCTCTAGTGTCAATACTGTGAAAGAACAGGCCTACTTTTTTTTACTTCACATTCTTTTGATGAGTCAATAGAGCCACCTCCTAGATTTATGGAGATGGCTCTGGTGTTCAATATTTCACAACACTCTCGTGCATTTGGTGGTGTTAGAATACTACTCATCTGTAACCTGCCATGTGACCACAACACCCGATTTGATAGGCCTACCGCGCTGTCGCAGCGTAAACAGGATGTTGAACGTTTTCACTGAGTGCAGCTCAGGAGGGACATTTCTCTTTGTTTACCAGACCATGATCTTATTCTGATTATAAGATTTAAGTGGTGGAAGGTGTGGTGAGCAGCTCGGAGCCTGAGCCTTGCATTGATGGACATGGTTATGATAAAGATGAGTTTGGCCCAGTGGGGGTGAGATTTTTGGCTGATCCATGGGTAGTTTGAGGTTGGGTGGAAAAAATGGTGGGTGCTGTGCGACGTAACTTGGGCCATGATCTGTGTCTTGCTTTGCTCTTAGAAATCGGGCGCCATTGAAGGGAGTGATTTCTGGGGTAGCATTAAGTGTGGAGGCGGAGTAATTAAAGTTGAAAATTCTTTGTGTTTGTGACGGCCGCCGATTGGTACGATGCAGACCCGGTGGGGGGCGTGGTGAAACAGAGGCAACACAGTCTGTTCTTTTGAGTTTTCACAGGTACAGAACACTAAGGTAACACAGGTACAGAACACTAAGGTAACACAGGTACAGAACACTAAGGTAACACAGGTACAGAACACTAAGGTAACACATGTACAGAACACTAAGGTAACACAGGTACAGAACACTAAGGTAACACAGGTACAGAACACTAAGGTAACACAGGTACAGAGCACTAAGGTAACACAGGTACAGAGCACTAAGGTAACACAGGTACAGAGCACTAAGGTAACACAGGTACAGAACACTAAGGTAACACAGGTACAGAACACTGAGGTAACACAGGTACAGAACACTAAGGTAACACAGGTACAGAACACTAAGGTAACACAGGTAGAGAACACTAAGGTAACACATGTACAGAACACTAAGGTAACACAGGTAGAGAACACTAAGGTAACACAGGTACAGAACACTAAGGTAACACAGGTACAGAACACTAAGGTAACACAGGTACAGAACACTAAGGTAACACAGGTACAGAACACTAAGGTAACACAGGTAGAGAACACTAAGGTAACACAGGTACAGAACACTAAGGTAACACAGGTAGAGAACACTAAGGTAACACAGGTACAGAACACTAAGGTAACACAGGTACAGAGCACTAAGGTAACACAGGTACAGAACACTAAGGTAACACAGGTACAGAACACTAAGGTAACACAGGTACAGAGCACTAAGGTAACACAGGTACAGAACACTAAGGTTACACAGGTACAGAGCACTAAGGTAACACAGGTACAGAACACTAAGGTAACACAGGTACAGAACACTAAGGTAACACAGGTAGAGAACACTGAGGTAACACAGGTACAGAACACTAAGGTAACACAGGTAGAGAACACTGAGGTAACACAGGTAGAGAACACTAAGGTAACACAGGTAGAGAACACTAAGGTAACACAGGTACAGAGCACTAAGGTAACACAGGTACAGAACACTAAGGTAACACAGGTACAGAACACTAAGGTAATACATGTACAGAACACTAAGGTAACACAGGTACAGAACACTAAGGTAACACATGTACAGAACACTAAGGTAACACATGTACAGAACACTAGGGTAACACAGGTAGAGAACACTAAGGTAACACAGGTACAGAACACTAAGGTAACACAGGTACATAACACTAAGGTAACACAGGTACAGAACACTAAGGTAACACAGGTACAGAACACTAAGGTAACACAGGTACAGAACACTAGGGTAACACAGGTAGAGAACACTAAGGTAACACAGGTACAGAACACTGAGGTAACACAGGTACAGAACACTAAGGTAACACAGGTACAGAACACTGAGGTAACACAGGTACAGAACACTAAGGTAACACAGGTACAGAACACTAAGGTAACACAGGTACAGAACACTAAGGTAACACAGGTACAGAACACTAAGGTAACACAGGTACATAACACTAAGGTAACACAGGTACAGAGCACTAAGGTAACACAGGTACAGAGCACTAAGGTAACACAGGTACAGAGCACTAAGGTAACACAGGTACAGAGCACTAAGGTAACACAGGTACAGAACACTAAGGTAATACATGTACAGAACACTAAGGTAACACAGGTACAGAACACTAAGGTAACACATGTACAGAACACTAAGGTAACACATGTACAGAACACTAGGGTAACACAGGTAGAGAACACTAAGGTAACACAGGTACAGAACACTAAGGTAACACAGGTACAGAACACTAAGGTAACACAGGTACAGAACACTAGGGTAACACAGGTAGAGAACACTAAGGTAACACAGGTACAGAACACTGAGGTAACACAGGTACAGAACACTAAGGTAACACAGGTACAGAACACTAAGGTAACACAGGTACAGAACACTAAGGTAACACAGGTACAGAACACTAAGGTAACACAGGTACATAACACTAAGGTAACACAGGTACAGAACACTAAGGTAACACAGGTACAGAGCACTAAGGTAACACAGGTACAGAGCACTAAGGTAACACAGGTACAGAACACTAAGGTAATACATGTACAGAACACTAAGGTAACACAGGTACAGAACACTAAGGTAACACATGTACAGAACACTAAGGTAACACATGTACAGAACACTAGGGTAACACAGGTAGAGAACACTAAGGTAACACAGGTACAGAACACTAAGGTAACACAGGTACAGAACACTAAGGTAACACAGGTACAGAACACTAAGGTAACACAGGTACAGAACACTAAGGTTACACAGGTACAGAGCACTAAGGTAACACAGGTACAGAACACTAAGGTAACACAGGTACAGAACACTAAGGTAACACAGGTAGAGAACACTGAGGTAACACAGGTACAGAACACTAAGGTAACACAGGTAGAGAACACTGAGGTAACACAGGTAGAGAACACTAAGGTAACACAGGTAGAGAACACTAAGGTAACACAGGTACAGAGCACTAAGGTAACACAGGTACAGAACACTAAGGTAACACAGGTACAGAACACTAAGGTAATACATGTACAGAACACTAAGGTAACACAGGTACAGAACACTAAGGTAACACATGTACAGAACACTAAGGTAACACATGTACAGAACACTAGGGTAACACAGGTAGAGAACACTAAGGTAACACAGGTACAGAACACTAAGGTAACACAGGTACATAACACTAAGGTAACACAGGTACAGAACACTAAGGTAACACAGGTACAGAACACTAAGGTAACACAGGTACAGAACACTAGGGTAACACAGGTAGAGAACACTAAGGTAACACAGGTACAGAACACTGAGGTAACACAGGTACAGAACACTAAGGTAACACAGGTACAGAACACTGAGGTAACACAGGTACAGAACACTAAGGTAACACAGGTACAGAACACTAAGGTAACACAGGTACAGAACACTAAGGTAACACAGGTACAGAACACTAAGGTAACACAGGTACATAACACTAAGGTAACACAGGTACAGAGCACTAAGGTAACACAGGTACAGAGCACTAAGGTAACACAGGTACAGAGCACTAAGGTAACACAGGTACAGAGCACTAAGGTAACACAGGTACAGAACACTAAGGTAATACATGTACAGAACACTAAGGTAACACAGGTACAGAACACTAAGGTAACACATGTACAGAACACTAAGGTAACACATGTACAGAACACTAGGGTAACACAGGTAGAGAACACTAAGGTAACACAGGTACAGAACACTAAGGTAACACAGGTACAGAACACTAAGGTAACACAGGTACAGAACACTAGGGTAACACAGGTAGAGAACACTAAGGTAACACAGGTACAGAACACTGAGGTAACACAGGTACAGAACACTAAGGTAACACAGGTACAGAACACTAAGGTAACACAGGTACAGAACACTAAGGTAACACAGGTACAGAACACTAAGGTAACACAGGTACATAACACTAAGGTAACACAGGTACAGAGCACTAAGGTAACACAGGTACAGAGCACTAAGGTAACACAGGTACAGAGCACTAAGGTAACACAGGTACAGAACACTAAGGTAACACAGGTACAGAACACTAAGGTAATACATGTACAGAACACTAAGGTAACACAGGTACAGAACACTAAGGTAACACATGTACAGAACACTAAGGTAACACATGTACAGAACACTAGGGTAACACAGGTAGAGAACACTAAGGTAACACAGGTACAGAACACTAAGGTAACACAGGTACAGAACACTAAGGTAACACAGGTACAGAACACTAGGGTAACACAGGTAGAGAACACTAAGGTAACACAGGTACAGAACACTGAGGTAACACAGGTACAGAACACTAAGGTAACACAGGTACAGAACACTAAGGTAACACAGGTACAGAACACTAAGGTAACACAGGTACAGAAACAGAAACAGGATGGAGGAAATGGGTACAAGGAAGACCATGGGGAAATTCTAATGTGTAGGTGCGGACTGGGATCAGAAATTGGCCCTGGCATTCGTAACATCTCGTAAATTCTTAGATATCAGCATACGACTGAGAAAAATCCACTTGAACGCTCCTCCAGTAATTACGAGTGGTGAAACTCACCTATCATTTCTGAGCACCGACTTCTCCCAAATGCTGAACTCTGACGTCACCTACTAAGGAAATGACCTTGATAACAGCATTTTTCAGCAGTTAAATGCAACAACAAAACATTATTTATAAAAGACAATCTATTAATATGGTTTATACACTATAATTTGTTCACGAGTATGATAGCTGGACTTTTAGTTTACGGTTGACGCAGTTGCTTTGCTATTAGCCAATCGGTGTTCTCAGCGAGTTCAAAGAACGTGAACGCACACAACTTGTTGCTCCCAGTTTACAAGTAGTATTCTGCAAGTTTACCACTTGTTATGAATGCATAATAACACAGCAGCCCATTGTTTTCCTTCCCAGCATTTTCCTTGAGGCCCCAACACCAGCCTTTTTCTTGAGGCCTCCATTATTAACCGGACAATGCTAATTTTATAACTGCGTGGCCATGCACGCCTCCAACTCAATCATCAAGTTTGCAGACACACAACAGTAGTAGGCTTGATTACTAACAACGACGAGATGGCCTACAGGGAGGAGGTGAGGGTTCTGGGAGTGTGGTGCCAGGAAAATAACGTCTCCGTCAACGTCAACAAAACTAAGGAGATGATAGTGGACTTCAGGAAACAGCAGAGGGAGCACCCACCTATCCACATCAACTGGGCCGTGGTGGAGAAGGTGGAATGCTTCAAGTTCTTCGGCGTACACATCACTAACAAACTGAAATGGTCCACCCACACAGACAGGGGCAATAGCACCTCTTCAACCTCAAAAGGCTGAAGAAATTTTGCTGGACACTGTGCTAACAAACCTCCAAACGAGCTTCAATGCCATACAACACTCCTTCCGTGCCAACTGCTTTTAAATGCTAGTAAAACTAAGTGCATGCTCTTCAACCGATTGCTGCCCTCACCCTCCCGCCCGGCTAGCATCACTACTCTGGACGGTTCTGACTTAGAATATGTGGACAACTACAAATACCTAGGTGTCTGGTTAGACTGTAAACTCTCCTTCCAAACTCACATTAGCACGCTCTCCAGCAGGTATATTTCACTGGTCACCATAACAACACCCACCCATGTCAGAGACGCAAACTCGGTCTCAACCTTTAAGTCTTTACTGAAGACTCATCTCTTCAGTGGGTCATATGATTGAGTGTAGTCTGGCCCAGGAGTGGGAAGGTGAACGGAAAGGCTCTGGAGCAACGAACCGCCCTTGCTGTCTCTGCCTGGCCGGTTCCCCTCTTTCCACTGGGATTCTCTGCCTCTAACCCTATTACAGGGGCTGAGTCACTGGCTTGCTGGGGCTCTCTCATGCCGTCCCTGGAGGGGGTGCGTCACCTGAGTGGGTTGATTCACTGTTGTGGTCATCCTGTCTGGGTTGGCGCCCCCCCCCCCCTTGGGTTGTGCCGTGGCGGAGATCTTTGTGGGCTATACTCAGCCTTGTCTCAGGATGGTAAGTTGGTGGTTGAAGATATCCCTCTAGTGGTGTGGGGGCTGTGCTTTGGCAAAGTGGGTGGGGTTATATCCTTCCTGTTTGGCCCTGTCCGGGGGTGTCCTCGGATGGGGCCACAGTGTCTCCTGACCCCTCCTGTCTCAGCCTCCAGTATTTATGCTGCAGTAGTTTATGTGTCGGGGGGCTGGGGTCAGTTTGTTATATCTGGAGTACTTCTCCTGTCCTATTCGGTGTCCTGTGTGAATCTAAGTGTGCGTTCTCTAATTCTCTCCTTCTCTCTTTCTTTCTCTCTCTCGGAGGACCTGAGCCCTAGGACCATGCCCCAGGACTACCTGACATGATGACTCCTTGCTGTCCCCAGTCCACCTGGCCATGCTGCTGTTCCAGTTTCAACTGACCTGAGGCCTAGGACCATGCCCCAGGACTACCTGACATGATGACTCCTTGCTGTCCCCAGTCTACCTGGCCATGCTGCTGCTCCAGTTTCAACTTCCACCTGACTGTGCTGCTGCTCTAGTTTCAACTGTTCTGCCTTATTATTATTCGACCATGCTGGTCATTTATGAACATTGAACATCTTGACCATGTTCTGTTATAATCTCCACCAGGCACAGCTAGAAGAGGACTGGCCACCCCACATAGCCTGGTTCCTCTCTAGGTTTCTTCCTAGGTATTGGCCTTTCTAGGGAGTTTTTCCTAGCCACCGTGCTTCTCCACCTGCATTGCTTGCTGTTTGGGGTTTTAGGCTGGGTTTCTGTACAGCACTTTGAGATATCAGCTGATGTACGAAGGGCTATATAAATAAATTTGATTTGATTTGATTTGATAGCACGCGCTCAAGCAGGTATATTTCACTGGTCATCCCGAAAGCCAACACTTCCTTTGGCCGCCTTTCCTTCCAGTTCTCTGCTGCCAATGACTGGAACGAACTGCAAAAATCACTGAGGCTGGAGACTTATATCTTCCTCTCTAACTTTAAGCATCAACTGTCAGAGCAGCTTACCGATCACTGTACCTGTACACAACCAATCTGTAAATAGCACACCCAACTACCTCATCCCCATATTGTCACTTATCCTCTTGCTCTTTTGCACCCCAGTATCTCTACCTGCACATCATCATCTGCACATCTATCACTCCAGTGTTAATGCTAAATTGTATTTATTTAACCTCTAAGGCCTATTTATTGCCTTACCTCTCTACATTTGCGCACACTGTACATAGATTTTTCTATTGTGTTATTGACTGTATGTTTATCCCATGTGTAACTCTGTGTTGTTGTTTTTGTCGCACTGCTTTGCTTTATCTTGGCCAGGTAGTAGTTGTAAATGAGAACTTGTTCTCAACTGGCCTACCTGATTAAATAAAGGTGAAATAAATAATAATATATATTTTTTTTTAAATAAAAAAATGTTGTGAAACTGTTAGGATATCACTTGTTAGATATTACTGTACTGTGGGAGCTAGTAAACAGCCATCTATCAACCTACCTCACCGGCATACAGTATTTATTGATCTTGCTTCTTTGCACCCCAGTATCTCTACTTGCACATTCATCTTCTGCACATCTACCATTCCAGTGTTTAATTGCTATATTGTAATTACTTCGCCACCATGGCCTATTTACTGCCTTATCTCCCTTATCATACCTCATCTTGCACTCACTGTTTATAGATAGACCTTTTGTTTTCATTTGTTCTACTGTATTATTGACTATGTTTTGTTTATTCCATGTGTAACTCTGTGTTGTTGTTTGTGTCGCTTTATCTTGGCCAGGTCGCAGTTGCAAATGAGAACTTGTTCTCAACTAGCCTACCTGGTTAAATAAAGGTAATTTTTATTTTATTTTTATGAAGCACAAGCATTTCACTATACTCGCAATATCATCTGCTAAACATGTGTATGTGACCAATACATTTGATTTGATTTTTAACCTTTATTTAACTAGGCAAGTCAGTTAAGAACAAATTCTTATTTTCAATGATGGCCTAGGAACAGTGGGTTAACTGCCTGTTCAGGGGCAGAACGACAGATTTTTCCTTGTCAGCTTGGAGATTTGCAGCCTTTCGGTTACTAGTCCAACACTCTAACCACTAGGCTACCCTGCAACAACAACAACAAATTGTTAGTCTGGCCCTAGGTGCTACAAATGGGCCAGCCCATCTGACATTTGCCCCGAAATGCCAGATGGCCAGTCCGCCTCTGCTCACGCATTCGCCTACTTTTACAACCTCTCTACTGCTGGGCCAACCTTACGTCTCCATTACCCCCATTCAATAAAGTATTTATGTACATATCCTTCCCTGTAGCCATATGAACTAGAATCCTCAAAAAGGGTTGCTCCAGTAGCCTCCACAGTACGTGCGGTGCCCAAAGTTAAAGCTTGGCGTCCCATACCAGCCCAATGGAAACCCCTACCCTTTCTGGCGTAACTTGTTACGCACAGACTTCCGTGACTGGGCCCGGGACGTCCATAGACGTGGCTGTCTATGCTGTGCTGCGTTCTCTGGCGCAGTGTCCCGTGTGGAAAGAGAGAGAGAGAGGGAGAAGTTTGCTCTGCCTGCATCGCAGCCTCGGCGCTGCTGGAATCGAACACAACAATGGCGACTCCCAGTTCCAGCAGCAACTCAACAACCTCCAGCGGAAACAGCAACATTGCAGGATCCACCTCGCACCACCATCACCCGCAAACACAACACATGACCACCGTCAGCAGCATGCAAGGTTATACCAGATGCCCTAAATGTCTATTTTCAAGTTGATCAGAGCTATTAAACGTTAGCTGTTGAAAAACATGACTTGGCTAGCCTAACTACCATTGCCCCGAGGCTAAGCTACATAGCAGAGATGCAGTGTAGCTAACTATATATTCTGCTAAATGTAGCGCGTCGGCAATTTGTTGCAACATTGTGTTTTTCTGCGAGGTGTACTGTAACAATGTTACAACCGCTGATATGTAAACGCACCAACTGAAAAGTGTTGCGTTGCAGTTACAGACGTTCCACCCGCAATTGAGTTTACATCAACCGATGTTAGCTGCTACATGCACAACTCAACCCAAGGCCTACTACCAGATTTAGAAACCTACCTATTTATTACTGTATTGTTACTCAATTAATTACACTATTTGTAGATAATAACGATTCAATTACTTTGTTTTATAATATATATTTTACCTTTTTAAACAATGAGACATAATTGGAATTGAAATGTTAACTGTCAGTGCTATATTTTGAGTGACATCGTATTATGTAGCTATCTGTGATCAGTGTTGGTGCTATCTACTATGTACTTCGTGTGTGTCTGTCGGGAATTGTCCAGGTTCAACTCTTTTATTTTTAAACATTTCAGAAAGCAACACGTGCTGGAGGTGTCAAAACGAAACAGGTACTATTTATTTTTATTTATAGGATTTCAGTAGAATATTACTTGGTTCATGTGATGGAATATGATTCACCATAGTTGTCTGCTCCCCATTTCTCTTTTGTGTTTGATTTCCTCATTCTGTATTACGTTGTGTTTTCATGAATTGGTATGGGTTCCATGTTAGAAGTTTGCCACCATTCCATAGCTACTGAAAATAAATTATTGTGTATGTGAGGCCCAAAATCTTAGACAGCCAAATATGTGTAGGGTAGCATAAATAACATAACCAGCTCTCACTTGCCCTTGAAAGCCAGAGTTGCACAGTCATAGTGCATTGATGACTTCCATCCAGGTTATATAATGACCAGACAACAGGAAGATATCTCTCTCTCTCTCCTTTTAGGGTTTCAGATAGGGTGGGTATAATTTGTGGAACATTCCAACAGGAATATGTTCCAAAAACTTCGTAAAGTACAAGGTTGCCAATAAACGACGCATACAAAGTTGCCTGATCAATTCACCTAACTAGCTGCTAACTAGCTGCCGAATAGCCATCAACTCACCACGTAGCTCATTCTTAATATTTGTCCATAGGCTACCAGATTGAGGACAGACATTTTTCGGAATTAACGTGGTGAGTTAAAAAAAACTTTATGAATTAGCCCACCCCCTACTCGGTAGTTTATTCTGCCGCTATTCAACCTTGTAATTTACAAAGTTTTTGGAACAGATTCCTGTTGGAACATTTAACAAATTATACCCACTAACACACTCTCGTAGCACACCAACCCTCTCTCTCTGTGGGTGCATCTCAATATTTGGAAGTGGCTTCCTCTCCCTGTCTGCTTTCATCCATCTGCATTGACTGGACAGGCAAAAGCAAATATTTGGTTGGTATCGACCGTATCTCTTTAACCTCTCTAGGGTATGTGGGAAGCGTCCCACCTGGCCAACATCCAGTGAGATTGCAGAGCGCCAAATACAGAAATACAAAATACATACAACTATTTTACATAGGTTTAAAGATTAACTTCTTGTGAATCCAACCACTGTGTCAGATTTCAAAAATGCAAATCATTACAAAAAGAGTAACCAGCCAAGTAGAAGAGTTACACAAGTCAGAAATAGAGATACAAATTAATCACTTAACTTTGATGAACTTCATATGTTTGCACTCAGAAGACATTCATTTATTCAATAAATGTTCCTTTTGTTTGATAAAGTCTCTCTTTATATCTGAAAACCTCCGTTTTGTTCGCATGTTTTCTTCAGTAATCCACAGGCTCAAACGCAGTCACAACAGGCAGACAAAAAAATCTAAATTGTATCCGTAAAGTTCATAGAAACATGTCAAACGATGTTTATATTCACTCCTCAGGTTGTTTTTAGCCTAAATAATCGATAATATTTAAACCGGACAATAACGTTGTCAATAGCAAAGGTAAACAAGAAAGGCACCCTCTCGGTCGCACACATGAAACAGCTCTGTGACACGACAGGGTCCACTCATTCAGACTGCTCTTACTCCCTCATTTTTCAGAATACAAGCCTGAAACAATTTCTAAAGACTGTTGACATCTAGTGGAATGCATCGGAACTGCAAATTGAGTCCTAAATCAATGCATACTGTAATGGCATTGAACAGAAAACTACAACATCAAAAAATAATCCTACTTTCTGAATGGATTTTTCTCAGGTTTTTTTCTGCCAAATCAGTTATGTTATACTCACATACATTATTTTAACAGTTCTGGAAACTTTAGGGTGTTTTCTATCCAGATCCACTAACTATATGCATATCCTATCTTCTGGGCCTGAGTAGAAGGCAGTTTAATTTGCGCATGCTTTTCATCCAAAATTCCAAATGCTGCCCCCTACCCTAGAGAAGTTAACCTAGTATGTGTTGTCAGAGCCGCAAAGGAGAGGAGACAAGGAGTGGAAGCCACTCTAGACTATTGAGATGCAGTCTGTGTGATTCTCTGCTAGTGGGCTGTCTGTCCACTGTTCTATATTGACTAATCTAATCCATGGTGGAGCGTTGGTTTGGGTGATGACCCATTTTCACCTGGGCATAATGGTTAAAGGGACAACTAGTTGGGGTACTGCAAAACAAGTCCAGGCATTCCATGCTTTTCTTATCTCTTATTCTGAGCATCTGAGATTTACTATGTACTCTGTCAAATCAGTTTCCTTGATCTTCTGATTTTGTGTGAGGATAATGTTCTATACACTGATCCCTACAGGAAACCTACTGATCGTAACAGTTTGTTGAGGGCTGATAGTTGTCACCCGCTTCCCTTGAAAAACAGTCTGCCCTGCTGCCAATTCTGTCCAATCAAAATAATTAGCAAAAAACATTCTGATTTCGACAGAAATATAACTATACCGGTAAATTAACCAATGATATCAAGCCACACCCGGCCATGATTACAGACACCTGTGTCTGTCCTTTGACACTATATAAACTAGTGACTCAGTGTTTGTCATTATACCCTGATGAAGACAGTTTGTCTGTCCAAACATTGGTTATTAAATGACTGTATCTGAGCTCCTAGAGTGTGTTGCTCTCTCCTTTATTTTTTCACGAGGACCTATTTCCACCTGGGTATATGGTTAAAGGGACAACTAGTACTGCACCTCGGATTTGGCCCTGTAGGCCACTGTTCACTGTCCAATAAGACCGACACTTTCCCATCTCATCCTCAACATTATCATCTAGTGGAGTATTTAACAGTTATTATGTGACATACATCCCTGATACAAGACCATGATAGTCAAATGGAGCACTTCTTAAAGAGTCAACAGATATCTACTATGCTAGTGCGGAATAGTTGATATTGTGGGGCGGAAGGTAGTTAGAGCGTTGGACTAGTAACCAGAAAGGTTACAAGATCGAATCCCCGAGCTGACAAGGTACACATCTGTCGTTCTGCCCCTGAACAAGGCAGTTAACCCACCGTTCCTAGGCAGTTAACCCACTGTTCCTAGGCAGTTAACCCACTGTTCCTAGGCAGTTAACCCACTGTTCCTAGGCAGTTAACCCACTGTTCCTAGGCAGTTAACCCACCGTTCCTAGGCAGTTAACCCACCGTTCCTAGGAAGTTAAGGTCCCACAGTTGACAGTGCATGTCAGAGCAAAAACCAAGCCATAAGGTCGAAGGAATTGTCCGTAGAGCTCAGAGACAGGATTGTGTTAAGGCACAGATCTGGCGATGGGTACCAAAAAATGTCTGCAGCATTGAAGGTCCCCAAGAACACAGTGGCCTCCATCATTCTTAAATGGAAGAAGTTTGGAACCACCAATACTCTTCCTTGAGCTGGCCACCCAGGAGAAGAACAAGATTCTCTGGTCTGATGAAACCAAGATTGAACTCTTTGGCCTGAATGCCAAGTGCCACATCTGGAGGAAACCTGGCACCATCCCTATTGTGAAGCATGGTGGTGACAGCATTATGCTGTGGGGATGTTTTTCAGTGGCAGGGACTGAGAGAATAAATCAGGGTCGAGAGAAAGATGCACGGAGAAAGTACAGAGATCCTTGATGAAAACCTGCTCCAGAGCACTCAGGACCTCAGACTGGGGCGAAGGACCACACACCAGATCTGTAACCTAATAAACTGCATGGTTACTTGAGTCGTAGTGGGAGGACCACACACCAGATCTGTAACCTAATAAACTGCATGGTTACCTGAGTCGTAGTGGGAGGACCAAACACCAGATCTGTAGCCTAATAAACTACATGGTTACCTGAGTCGTAGTGGGAGGACCAAACACCAGATCTGTAGCCTAATAAACTGCATGGTTACCTGAGTCATAGTGGGAGGACCACATCATATCATCACGTGATTCCACGTTTACTTTGATATGATGGTGTTTATATATCAATGTTTGTGCATTAAGGAGTTTCCATCGCCATTTCTTACATAACAAATTTTACCGACACAAAATAATCCCACCGTGTCAAACAAACAAACAAATGTATTAAATTATACCCGAAACTTCCTGTTCCCATCTCGCATGATTAAATAAAAATACGTTAAAGTTTACTGTTGATGGAAACTGTTGATGGAAACATGGTTATTGGTCTCACTTTATGATACAGTCCTGAAAACTATTTCATACTGTGAAATATACTTATTCGGTTCCATCCCCATAGAATCATAACTATATGTCCCATTCACCAATGTAGCATCATCCGGTTTCCCTTATTCCCTAACCAGCATATGTTGTGTACAAACTCTGTGTCTCTCTGCCAGGTAAACGTAAAGCCCTGAAGCTAAACTTCGCCAACCCTTCAGTGAAGCCAGCGACCAGGTTGCCCCTCAACCCCTCACCTTCAACTGCCCCTTCCTTCCAGAACCCACACATGTAAGTGTTGTGGAGAGCGGATCAGAAATGCACATTTAGAGACCTGATAGTCCTTAGGTTTCTAACAGGTTATGTATTTCTGTTTGGTTGAGGTAGAGAAACATCTTGACACGGTCTGTAGGGTACTGTCTGTGTGAAGGAATAGTGTTTAAGATGGCTCTGAGAATACAGCAGAATGGCTGCATGATTAGTTAGCATCTTCAGTCTCTTCTTCAGCGTGGTCTGCTCTGCTATTGAGGAAGAAACCAAGACGTTATGATTGTAAAGGGACGAGGTGGGTTAGAAATCACTTCCTTGTGCATCATATGATGCTCCCTTTTGCCCCAAAACACTCTTCTTCATTCTCTCTGTTTCCTCTTTTTCTTCTCAATTCCTCTTTCCACCTCCTCCCTCTCTCACCCTGTCTTTGTCCTTCCCCACATCTCTTTCCTCTCTTCTTCATCCCCTCCCTGCTCTTCCTCCTCTCCCTCCCCCTACAGAGAGCGTATGAGGACACACAGTATCGAGTCGTCGGGGAAGCTGAAGATTTCTACGGAGAATGCCTGTGACTTCACGGCCGAGGACCTGAGGGACCTGGGTGAGATCGGCCGCGGGGCCTACGGCTCCGTCAACCAGATGCAGCACAAACCCAGTGGACAGATCATGGCCGTCAAGGTGACCACACCAGCTGCTCTCATCCTCACTGACTGAGACGTTCCAAGTTGAATACTAACGTTGATATACTGTAGTCTACGCACCTCGTAAATCAGATTGATCCGGGTTACGCGGGCGGGTGTTAAGGAGCGCGGTTCGGCGGGTCATGTTTCGGGGAAGCATAACACCGACTTTCGCCTCTCCCAATCCCGCTGGGGAGTTGCAGCGATGAGGCAAGATTGTAGTGGATCACAATTGGATATCACGACAATGGGGAGAAAAATGTGCGCATTTCAAGGATGGTGCATAACAAGTATGAGACCTGGTAAAATATTGTCTTGGTTCTTGGTGGATGGTAGACCTAGAGATACAACAGGGTTTTTAATGGTCTTCATCAGGTGACGACTAGGACTATAAAACTGATCTCTGAGCTGTTAATCGTTTCCTCTATTTCTGCTGAACACCTGTTGTCGTCTCTGTCCCCCCCCCCCCCCCCCCCAGAGGATCCGCTCCACGGTGGATGAGAAGGAGCAGAAGCAGCTGCTGATGGATCTAGACGTGGTGATGAGGAGTAGTGACTGTCTCTACATCGTTCAGTTCTACGGAGCTCTCTTCAGAGAGGTGAGATTTTTCAAATCACATTTTATTTGTCACATGATTGGTAAACAACAAGGTGTGGACTAACACTAATGCTTACTGAAGGCCCCTTTCCCTTGTTAATAAGACAAGGAATAAATACACAATGAGTAACAATAACTTGGCTATATACATGGGTTATCAGTACTGAGTTGATGGGCAGGGGTACGAGGTAATTGAAGTAGATGAGTACATATAGGGAGGGATAAAGTGACTAGGCAGGATAGATTAGCAGCAGCGTATGTGATGAGTCTAAAGAGTTCATGCAAAGGGGGTTCAATGCAGATAGTCCGGGTAGCTATTTGAAGCTGTTCCTGGTCCTATTGGTTCCAGACTTGGTGCGGAACGGTTCCGTATTTCACTGAAAGAATAAATGTTTGTTTTTCTAAATGATAGTTTCCGGATTCAAACATATTAATGACCTAAGGCTCGTATTTCTGTGTGTTATTATGTTATAATTAAGTCTACCATCTGACTGAGCGATGGTAGGCACCAGCAGGCTCGTAAGCATTCATTCAAACAGAACTTTCGTGCGTTTTGCCAGCAGCTCTTCGCTGTGCTTCAAGCATTGCGCTGTTTATGACTTCAAGCCTATCAACTCCCAAGATTAGGCTGGTGTAACCGATGTGAAATGGCTAGCTAGTTAACGGGGTGCGCGCTAATAGCGTTTCAAACGTCACTCGCTCTGAGACTTGGAGTAGTTGTTCCCCTTGCTCTGCATGGGTAAAGCTGCTTCGAGGGTGACTGTTGTCGATGTGTTCCTGGTTCGAGCCCAGGTAGGAGCGAGGAGAGGGACGGAAGCTATACTGTTACACTGGCAATACTAAAGTGCCTATAAGAACATCCAATAGTCAAAGGTTAATGAAATACAAATGGTATATAGAGAAATAGTCCTATAATAACTACAACCTAAAACTTCTTACCTGGGATATTGAAGACTCATGTTCTGAGCAAGGAACTGAAACTTTCTTACATAGCACATATTGCACTTTTACTTTCTTCTCCAAACACTTTGTTTTTGCATTATTTAAACCAAATTGAACATTGAACATTCATTATTTACTTGAGGCTAAATTGATTTTATTGATGTATTATATTTAGTTAAAATAAGTGTTCATTCAGTATTGTTGTATTTGTCATTATTACAAATACATTAAAAAAATATATATATATAGTTTTTATTTTATTTAAATCGGCCAATTAATCGGCACCGGCTTTTTTGGTCCTCCAATAATCGGTATCGGTGTTGAAAAATCATAATCGGTCGACCTCTAGTCCTGACACCACACTGCCAGATCTCTGACCTCCTCCCTGTAGGCTGTCTCATCGTCGTCAGTGATCAGTCCTACCGCTGTCGGGTCATCAGCAAACTTAATGATGGTGTTGGAGTCGTGCCTGGTCATGCAGTCATGTGTAAACAGGGAGTACAGGAGGGGATTGAGCACACACCCCTGAGGGGCCCCTGTGTTGATAATCAGCATGGCAGATGTGTTGTTACCTACCCTTACCACCTAGGGGTGGCCAATCAGGAAGTCCAGGATCCAGTTGCAGAGGGAGGTGTTAAGTCCCAAGCTTCGAGGGTACTATGGTGTTGAACGCTGAGCTTGAGTCAATAAACAACATTCACAGGTGTTCCTCTTGTCCAGGTGGGAGAGGGCAGTGTGGAGTGTAAGTGAGACGGTGTTATCGGTTAATATAATATCTACAGTACATGTTTCAATACCTACATGACTGTATATTATATATTAGAAGTAGTGACTGTTTCTATACTGAACAAAAAATATTAACGCAACATGTAAAGTCTTGGTCCCATGTTTCATGCGCTGAAATAAAAGTTCATAGAAATGTTCTATATGCACAAAATCTTATTTTATTTCGATTTTATTTTTTATCTTAATTCGCTCAGATTTTGTGCATACATTTGTTTACATCCTTGTTAGTGAGCCTTTGTCCTTTTGTCAAGATAATCCATCCACCTGACAGGTGTGGCATGTGCAGGAGCTGGTTAAACTGCATGATCTGCACAGGTGCACTTTGTGCTGGGGACAACAAAAGGCCACTGTAAAATGTGCAGTTTTGTCACACAGTGCCACAGATGTCTCAGGTTTTGAGGGAGCGTGCAATTGGCATGCTGACTGCAGGAATGACCACCAGAGCTTTTGGCAGAGAATTGAATGTTAATTTCTTACCATAAGCCGCATCAAGTCGTTTATGAAGAATTTGGTAGTACGTCCTACCTGCGTCACAACCGCAGACCACGTGTAACCACGCCAACCCAGGACCTCCACATCTGGTTTCTTCACCTGCGGGCTCATCTGAGACCAGCCACCAGAGGACATCTGATGAAACTGAGGAGTATTTCTGTCTATGATAAAGCTCTTTTGTGGGGGAAAAACTCATTTAGATTGGCCGGTCCTGGCTTCCCAGTGGGTGGTCCTATGCCCCCCCCCCCACCCCATGGCTCCACCTCTGCCCAGTCATGTGAAAGCCATAGATTAGGGCCTAATAATTTTATTTGCGGGCGGCAGGTAGCCTAGTGGTTAGAGTGTTGGACTAGTAACCAAAAGGTTGGAAGATTGAATCCCCGAGGTGACAAGGTAAAAATCTGTCGTTCTATCCCTGAACAAGGCAGTTAAACCCACTGTTCCCAGGTTGTCATTGAAAATAAGAATTTGTTCTTAACGGACTTGCCTAGTTAAATAAAGGTTAAATAAAATTAAAATAAAACATTTAAATTGACTGATTTCCTTATATAAACTGTAACTCAGTAAAATTGTTAATTGTTGCATGTTATACACTAATGGACCAAAAGTATGTGGACACCTGCTTGGCGAACATCTCATTCCAAAATCATGGGCATTAATATGGAGTTGGTCCCCCCCTTTGCTGCTATAACAGCCTCCACTCTTCTGGGAAGGCTTCCTACTAGATGTTGGAACATTGCTGCGGGGACTTGCTTCCATTCAGCCACAAGGGCATTAGTGAGGTCAGCGCTCTGTTTAGGCCAGTCAAATTTTTACACACCATTCTTGACAAACCATTTCTGTATGGACCTCTTTTTGTGCATAGGCACATTGTCATGCTGAAACAGGAAAGGGCCTTCCTCAAACTGTTGCCACAAAGTTGGAAGCGCAGAATCACATAGAATGTCATCGTATGATGTAGCGTTTAAGATTTCCCTTCACTGGAACTAAGGGGCTTAGCCCAAACCATGAACTGCCCCAGACCATTAATCCACCTCCACCATCTTTACAGTGCACTATGCATTCGGCAGGTAAGGTTCTCCTGGCATCTGCCAAACCAGATTCGTCCGTTGGGCTGCCAAATGGTGAAGCTTGATTAATCTCGCTTGGTATTGTGATCTTAGACTTGTGTGCGTGTGGCTGCTCGGCCATGGAATCCCATTTCATGAAGCTCCCGACGAATAGTTGTTGTGTTGACGTGGCTTCCAGAGGCAGTTTGGAACTCGGTAGTGAGTGTTGTAACCGAGGACAGGTGATTTTTACGTGCCTTAGCACTCGGCGGTCCCATTCTGTGAGCTTGTGTTGGCCTACCACTTTGCGGCTGAGCCGTTGTTGCTCCTAGATGTTTCCACTTTACAATAACAGCACTTACAGTTGACCGGGGCAGCTCTAGCAGGGCAGAAATTTGACAAACTGACTTGTTGGAAAGGTGGCATCCTATGACGGTGCCACATTGAAAGTCACTGAGCTCTTCAGTAAGGCCATTCAACTGCCAATGTTTGTCTATGGAGTTTGCATGGCTGTTATGCTTGATTTTATACATCTGTCAGCAACTGGTGTGGCTGAAATGGCCTAATCCACTAATTTTAAGGGATGTACACATACTTTTGTAACAGCGCATGTTAGTTCTGTATATAGCATTCAGTTATACAGAGTTCTCGTCAGAAAGGTGAGAATAACTAATTAGACAGGTTCAGTTCCGGGGCAGTAGTAATTCTCAAATGTTTGGTCTGGACTGGGTGGTGGCAGGACATGTTGTTTTGTTACAATGTGGAACACTTGTGATCAATAATGACATTTCTTTCTCTTTAGGGCGACTGTTGGATATGTATGGAACTAATGTCTACCTCATTCGACAAATTCTACAAATGTGTATATTGTTCGTTAGATGACGTCATTCCAGAGGAAATATTAGGCAAAATTACATTAGCAGTGAGTGGTTATTTTATTTTCTGTGACTCTAATCTGTATATAACATATTTATATGAATGCAGTTGTTGGTCACTGATTGTAATGAAATGTGTTTGTTTCTTTACAGACCGTTAAAGCGCTGAACCACTTAAAAGAAAACTTGAAAATAATTCACAGAGGTAAGTTGCCAGATACATCTTTTAGAATTTTGGCCATATTTATGCAAATTCCAGCTGTGTGTGATGCATGAAGTCTAAAACGTCAGTATGTTTGTGATCTTACAGACATCAAACCTTCCAACATTCTCATGGACCGTAACGGCAACATCAAGCTGTGTGACTTTGGCATCAGTGGTCAGCTGGTGGACTCTATAGCCAAGACCAGAGACGCAGGCTGCCGACCCTACATGGCAGTAAGTCTGTACATTTTTTTGCGAAAATCTCACTAAAATGTCAAGCTAGGATTCGGTTCCTGAATTGTCCAGTATATCGTGGAAAAGTTGTTTGTTCTTTTCCTGTTGCTCAGCCGGAGAGGATAGACCCCAGTGCATCCAGACAAGGCTACGACGTCCGATCTGACGTGTGGAGTTTGGGGATAACCCTGGTAGTTATTTAATTCATACATTGATTTGATGGCCTCCAATGGGGAAAAACAGGTTTACTATGTTATAACCTAGCTGCACTGTTATTGATAACAATTTGTACACTAAGAAATACACAATCTAACTATTTCTAAACCCTTGTTGGTGGTAGTCAATGAGTAATTGCATTTCTGCGTGTCTTCAGTATGAGTTGGCCACCGGCAGATTCCCGTACCCCAAGTGGAATAGCGTGTTTGATCAGCTGACCCAGGTGGTGAAGGGCGAGCCGCCGCAGCTCTGCAACTCTGAGGACAGGCAGTTCTCCCCTAAGTTCATCAACTTTGTTAATTTATGGTGAGTATCACCTCTGGTGAAAGCAGTCTACCACTCCCTCCAGTGGACATTGCTATTAGACTCTCACCCTAGAGGATTCACCATTGTTTTTTTCCTCCCTCTCCTGGTAGAATGGTGAAAAGGCAACATTGCTCTTTCTGTTGTCTTGCCAATTGCTTCTTCTCTTGTTCTACAGCCTCACAAAGGATGAGTCAAAACGGCCCAAGTACAAGGAGCTCCTGGTACGTTAGTGGATTTCACTGTGTATTGACTGCTATGTGGGCAGCAGCAAAGCTTGACCTAGTTTCTATGTGGCTGAGATAAATGTTTGTCTCCTCCAGAAACACCCGTTCATCCTGATGTACGAGGAGCGGTTTGTGGACGTGGCCAGCTACGTGTGTCGTATCCTGGACCAGATCCCTGCCTCCCCTATCTCCCCTATGTATGTGGACTGACGGGGGGACGGGGGGGGGATCAGTACACCGCGACACACAACGCATGACATCCCGTGCCCTCAGTTACTATAGTAACAAGGTGTTTGTTTCCATGAGAACAATTCCATATTCCAAACCAATCGCTCTGTGCAATACGATAATACACACATACTTGTAGCCACCCTGTTCAATGTCCATAAAAACATCTAGATTATCCTCCCGTCTTCAGACAGCTAAACTTGAAGACATTCAATTGGCTCAACGTATATACACAACGGGTCATCTTTTTTATGTGCTAGGAAAAGAAACGGTTTAGAGTCAATATATGGTGTATACTTGAAAATCAATGTCACCAAATAAACAAACATGTTGGAAAGTGCCGCTCATGAAGTTCTGAAAAAGAGTCATCTATTTGGATTGTACATTGTGGACTGTATTGTATGTATGCGTTTGTGTGCTCACCTCTACGTCGTCAGAAGTGTTTGTTTTTTTACAGATGTAATGCAGACAATGCAGACAGACTTGTCTGAGCGAGACAATGCAGACAGACTTGTCTGAGCGAGACAATGCAGACAGACTTGTCTGAGCGAGACAATGCAGACAGACTTGTCTGAGCGAGACAATGCAGACAGACTTGTCTGAGCGAGACAATGCATACAGACTTGTCTGAGCGAGACAATGCAGACAGACTTGTCTGAGCGAGACAATGCAGACAGACTTGTCTGAGCGAGACAATGCAGACAGACTTGTCTGAGCGAGACAATGCAGACAGACTTGTCTGAGCGAGACAATGCAGACAGACTTGTCTGAGCGAGACAATGCAGACAGACTTGTCTGAGCGAGACAATGCAGACATACTTGTCTGAGCGAGACAATGCAGACAGACTTGTCTGAGCGAGACACTCGAATCTCTCAGTATGCTGTGGGCACCTTACCTCATTGTAAATGAAGGGGTCTGATGATCTAGAAGTTATCGTTCCCTGAAACACAGATCGATGGTGTAAACATGGCTTTATTTTCTTAATATGCAATTTTACAGTATGACTCCAAATGTTGTTCTCTGCTAACTACAGTAGGATTGTAAATCTATATGTGTGTGTACATCTCAAAACAGTCTGCTATTGTTCACCGGTTCCGTTCAGCAGTTAGGACTTGTTACCACGGACGCATTCGACAATGTCTCCTCAAGCAGTTATAAGAGTACACAGTTCTCCACCTGCCACACGTTGCAAACTGGATGAAGTTACAGCCAGTCGGCAAGCTATTAAACCTATCACTTTGCAAGACGTCACAAGTTGAACATGTGTCGGATATACATTTCATTGCTTGACCAGGTCAGTGCTGCATCGGTCTGTGTAAAAGGAGTGTCCGACCCCCACGAAAGTCATGTTATACTACAGCACTGTTCAGCTGCCCAGCCTGCCTGATCACACACAGAATCATAGATAAAAATCGGCATGTGGCTCAGGCCGCTCGCCATGATACGAGGCTCGCGCTGATGGAAGGTTCTGTTTCCCTCGTCAACCCTTAGGCAACATGTAGGGCACATCTCAATAGTGTCTAGTGAAATCCTCTTCTTGTCCCCTTTTCCACTGATGTGAAAGACCTAGACAGGTGAACATTGAATAGATGTTACTGATAGGCTTTCACCTATCCTGTGTAGTCTGATCAGTGCAGATTGTTGTGTATTTGGGTCTCGAGTGGCCTAAGGGACTGCATTGCGGTGCTAGAGGCGTCACTACAGACCCTGGTTCGTTCCCAGGCTGTGTCACAACCGGCCGTGATTGGGAGTCCCATAGGGCGGCGCACAATTGGCCCAGCGTCATCCGGGTTAGGGCCGGGGTAGGCCGTCATTGTAAATAAGAACTTGTTCTGAACTGACTTGCCGAGTTAAATAACGGAAAAATAAAAAGATGAATGAGAGGTGAGGAAGTCACTCTCTTTTGCGCTCAGAAATCCACAGCGTCAGTCTTGTCAGGTCACCCACGTTCAGTGTATAATACTGTAGCGAAGCAAAAGAAACATGGAACTCCTTAGCTAGTGAACCAAACTGCAGGGCTTCAGCATCGCTATGTTGGAACCTGGGTTGTTTCGCTAAGCACAGTCGATGTGTTTGCCAGATAACTTCAATGACCCTTTCAGATGTAACTCCCAGGTTACTATATGTGATATTAAGAACTAGAAAAATACAATTGTTTTTAAATGTTTTAGGAAATGTAGCTGGCTAACATTTCATGAAGCTAAATTGTGCTTCACGAAATGCCCCCTTGGAAAAGCCAGGGGTCAGGGACAAGCGTTTCGTACAGAAATGTCGCGTACATATGCAGTTTATTCAGGAGAGAGGAAATTTACAGAATATTCGGATAGAAATGTACTACATAGACCTGACCAGATTCCCTGTTATGTGGAGTACGGAATCCAGTCGTCTCTATTCATTGCGTTTCTGTCTGAATTGTTCTAAACTTAGCATCTGAAGAAGCCTATGCTCTTATAAGCTGAGATGTGGAAAACTTATGGTTACATGGTGAATTGCAATTTATTGGAATGTTCATATTATAGATCATACAATGTTAAGGGCAATGAGTATGATATTGTATATTGATCAAGGGTAAAAAAATAAAAGTTCACATTGAGAAAATACATAGCGCTGTATTGTGAACCTGGGTCGTAGACAAAGTACAACACAGAAACAATGATTATTTGTGTTTAAAGTTTATTGCTTTCTCTTCTACAGTAATGCACTGCTATGGAAAGCTGTTCAGTGGCCAAGCAACAGGGAAGCTTTTTGTCAGATGTGAAATTTTGATGTGAAAAGAGAAAAGAAACATTAGGTGATCAGGATGGAGCACATGACCTGTGTGGCTGTTGTAAATGCCCAATGGCGTGGTGACAAACCTCAATTGATCTTGGGTGAAATCCTATAAACAAGGGTGCGACAGTTTAATTAAGAAGTAACGAGGGGGAAAAAGTTGTTTGAGAGAAATATTTGGTAAAAAAATAAATAAATCAAATAACAATGATACTGAACCAAATCTGACTGCTAATCCAAGACAAAGTTAGTGTTTTTAACGTTCTTCTGCATTACATTGAACAGAGACTGAAGATTCTGGTCGTGTTCCTCTGTTCAGACCTGGCTGACGCATGTCAGATCTTACAACGCCTGGATAGGTATTTTACGTATCAGCTAACCGCATGCAATGTTTGAGCAGGGGAACAACCTCTTTTCTTCGAGGCAGAACCTTAAACTCATTCCTTGAAAACAGCACTAGTTCGTGCTCCTGAAGTGAATCCATATGAGCCAAGCCTGCACCAATGGTAGAGCAGCGGTCAGATGACCTAAACATCACAATATCTCAGACAATCTCATTGGTACTATGGTGGTTAAATTACGGAGTGGCTTCCCACTGACCTTTTTTTCAGAGCATTAAAGGTCTTGACGCTTCTGGCATTTGCTTTGTCCTCTACTAGTAGAGAACAGGCTACTCTGGCGAATGTTGCTCATTTAATAAAGTTATGTTTGCAAGATCACAATGATATGTAGACTACTAACAGAACGGAATATACTGACATATTATAACGTTACTGTGAAACAAAAACCCCCACCGAATATTTCTCTCATGTGGCCAAAACAGATGCTGCATGGACGTTTCACAGGTAAAACTTTAAAAAATATAATTATCATTCACGATTGACGGTGCGGAATGTGAAGGGAAAGAGACCACACAAATGTGTGCGTAAGGTAAAGAAACACGTGCACAGAACATGATCCGCACGTGTGCAGAAGCTTGGGGACCTTTAGCGCTCAACAAAAAAAAAGGTAAGTGAAAAATTGATTCCCACGGCCATGGTCTTAAAATTATACCCATAGTTACGTTTACATATTCTAACAGTCCCTATTTGTTTAGCTATAGACCACATCATACATGTATTGCAGATGGGTAGTTATTTTGGTATATTTACATCTCAGTAAACTATTTTTCATTCCTGATTCATAATCATTCTACAGATCCTACCCTAAACCTCTGCAGCATAACGGTGGCTTTAGAAACAAGTTTATAAAAAGGTCACACGTACTTTGACATATTGAACACGGATTATTCTGTGCTAGATTCACAGTTCGTATTGGTGAATGGATATTTACTCTGCATATGCAGTACTTTTACATCATATTGTTCTCCATGGAAAACATATTTTTTGGGGAAGAACAATGCAAGATCAAAAAGGCAGAATATGAGTTTATGTTAATCTAATTTTATCATGAAGGAACGTCAAATATAAATATGATCAATGTATAAATAAAAAATACATGAAAAATAAATAACTAAGAAGTGAGTCTCTCTAAGATATAAATGGGTGAAATACAAAACAATAAATAATATAGGATGACATTCAGACAGATTTTATTGCCATACTTCTGACTTACTATGATGGATCCTTGCACTAAAAATGTGATGTGATTTATCAAAGCTGTGTGATAAAGGTGGCGCACTGTGCAGTACCATAGCGTTCCACATTCATGTTGTCTTGAATGATTGTGGATGCTTTGTGTGGCCAGAGTAACAGCATTGTTTGGTGTGATGGGATATGGACAGAGTGCTCCATTTGAAATACCAAGAGCGTTCTTGTTGTGAAGTGTTTAAGGCACAATCTTGAGTTAAATATTGCTCTCTCATCCTACAATCCATGCATTTCTGCATCTGAAGACACTTTTATCGAAACTGAGACAAAGGGGTTTTCCACACTAAAGGTACATATTTAGTCTTCATATTATTATATTGTAAATAAATCCACTAGTAAAGTGTGAGAAAAAAAACACAAACACTTGCATGGAACTTTCTTTCACTGCAAATACATTCTAGGTTTAAGCAAAGTGTGCCAATAATCTATGCTAATCAAGGTGCAAAATGTGAGATTTTGAAATATTTACATAGAAAATATCAAACGACATACTAAAATGACACATTTGATTATGTGATAGTTTCTAAAGTGTTCTCTCCCACACCACAGACAAATATCCAGACCTCAACTTGTCTCCGTCACAAACAATATAATATTTACAAATGTGGCATTCGATGTCATCTAAATCAGTTTGTAATCTCCTTTTGGTTTCCAGTAATAAAAACAAAAACTCACTGTTCACAAATAACACATTGATTGTCAAAATATGTATCTTCAAGTCTAGGTGCCATATTACTTAAAACTGTACGAAACTACTTGCATATATTCTATAGATTTCTTAAGGCAACGTTGTAATATATATATATTTGGGGCCGTAGTATTCATTTAATGAACATCGTTGTTGGATCTATCCAGAGTCATACTGCTTTTAGAGTTGTGCGCATCATTGTCCAAGAAGACAAAGATCATTTCAAACAGCACCCGGTGAATGCTTATTGTATAGCCCTTTGCCGGGCCGCGACCCTGCTTGTGGTTCTTTGGTAAATCCCATTGTAAATTTACCTGGAAGCGGTTTTGGTATCCAGGGCAAATTTGCCGAGATTTATTCAGCTGGTCTTTGGTTGCTGGTCAGTATTTTGTCTCTAGCTATTTTATTTTGCTAACTGGTTTCCTTCGGTGTCTTTTTCTAGGTAACTTGCTAGCGAGACACTATAGTATCTTGTTGTGTTTTCTAGGTAAGGTAAACTCACCCCATTCCGTACAAATGTGTGCAACCGCAACATTCAAACGAGGCTACAAAGAAAACTAATGGGACTGTGGCAACTGTGTTGACTTCAAAATTGGGGGTGTGAACTAGGTTTCTTTTCAAGCGTTGATCGACATGGTAATGGCTCTATAGTATTGGAGAAAAGTTTAAAAAACGGACCCTCCGTTACATCGGGACGTGTCATGCCGTAACGTACAGCACACATAATGCAACTATTTCTGTCTTACAATCTCTCTCCACCAGGTGTAGCACGTCTCTCATCCTTTTAAAATAAGAAATGGACAGTGACGGGGGTAAAGGGGGGATACCTAGCCATTTTTTGCATCATCATTGCATGCGATCATCATTCTCAAAGCTGCTGTTTACTTCTAAGATCACTTTAGCACCGCCCTAAAAACCTTCCAATAGGTATGTAATGACACGTTATATAAACTCTCTGTTTTATTTACATTTTAGAGGCGATAAGGTGATAAGTTGGACAGATCGAGTGAATTTGTATTTTTTTCCACACACGACATCTCTCCTTCTCACTATCACGCATTAGTTTCACTTCCCCACCCGCCATTTTTAAAAAGACCCGACGGGGCTCATTGCCTTCTTGAATCATGCAGAAACAGGCAGCGTTTAGGTCATGTAATTTATTCTGTTGGAAAGGGGAGAAATTGTGCTTTACAATGACATTACAGTTGATCTGGAAGTATTACGTTTTTGGGTGCTAAAATACGGGCAATTGTACGGACCAAGGCGATGTACGAGTTTACGTTAGCTAGCTAGTAACTTTAGCTAGACACTAATGTAATCTCACTCACGTTTGTACATCGCCTTGGTCCGTACAATTGACCTTATTTTAGCGCCCCCAAAAATGTAATACTTCCAGATCAACTGTAATGTCAATACCATTGTAAAACACAATTTCTCCCCTTTCCAACACAATCAATGACATGACCTCCATGCTGCCCGTTTCTGCATGACTCAAGAAGGCAAAGAGCTCCTTTGGGTCTTTGGCGGGTGGGGAAGCTAAACTAATGCGTGATAGTGAGAAGGAGAGATGTCGTGTGGGAAAATGGCTTTTCCCCCCACTCAATCTGTCCAATGTATCACCTTATCGCCTCTAAAATGTCAATAAAACCCTATAAAGAGTTTATATAATATGTCATTACATACCTATTTGAAGGTTTGTGTCAAATTTGAATTGGGTTTTTAGGACGGTTTTAAAGTGATCTTAGAGGTAAACAGGTTTTTTTGAGAATCGTGATCGCTTACAGTGACGACGCAAAAAATGACTAAGTATTCCCCCCCTTACCCCCGTCCCTGTCTTGTTTTTAAACGATGAGAGAAGTGCTACACCTGGTGGAGAGAGATTGTAAAACAGAAATAGTAGCTTTATGCGTGCTGTACGTTACGACATGACACGTCACGATGTAACGGAGGGTTCGTTATTTTAACTTTTCTCCAATATTATAGAGCCATTACCATGTCGATCAACGCTTGAATAGAAACCTAGTTCACACGCCAGATTTTGAAGTCAACACAGTCGCCACAGTCCCATTAGTTTTCTTTGCAGCCTCTTTTGAATGTCGCGGTTGCGCACATTTGTACGGAATGGGGTGAATTTACCTTAGTCTCTTGTTTTTTCTAGGTAGCTAGCTAGTAAACACTATAGTATCTTGTTGAGTTTTCTAGGTAGCTAGCTAGTAGACTATAGTATCTTGTTGTTTTCTTGGTAGCTAGCTACTATAGTCTATTGTTATTTTCTTGGTAGCTAGCTACTATAGTCTATTGTTATGTTTAGGTAGCTTAGCTAGCTAGTAGCTAGACACTATAGTCTCTTGTTGTGTTTTCTAGGTAGCTAGCTAGTAGCTAGACACTATAGTCTCTTGTTGTATTTAGGTAGCTTAGCTAGCTAGTAGCTAGACACTATAGTTTCTTGTTGTGTTTCCTAGATAGCTAGCTAGTAGACACCATAGTTTCTTGTTGTGTTTTATACGTAGCTAGCTAGTAGACGCTACAGTCTTGTGTTTTATAGGTAGCTAGCTAGTAGACACTATAGTCTCTTGTTGTGTTTTCTAGGTAGCTAGCTAGTAGACACTATAGTTTCTTGTTGTGTTTTCTAGGTATCTAGCTAGTAGACAACAGTCTCTTGTGTTTTCTAGGTATCTAGCTAGTAGACACTATAGTTTCTTGTTGTGTTTTCTAGGTACCTAGTTAGTAGCTAGACACGAGTCTATTGATGTGTTTTCTATGTAGCTAGGTAGTAGCTAGACACTATAGTCTCTTGTTGTGTTTTCTAGGTAACTAGCTAGTAGCTAGACACTATAGTATCTTGTTGTGTTTTCTAGGTAACTAGCTAGTGGCTAGACACTATAGTCTCTTGTTGTGTTTTCTAGGTAGCTAGCTAGTAGACACTATAGTCTCTTGTTGTGTTTTCTAGGTAACTAGCTAGTAGCTAGACACTATCATCTCTTGTTGTGTTTTCTAGGTAGCTAGCTAGTAGACACTATAGTCTATTGTTGTGTTTTCTAGGTAGCTAGCTATTAGCTAGACACTAGTCTCTTGTTGTGTTTTCTAGGTAGCTAGTCACTATAGTTTCTTGTTGTGTTTTCTAGGTAGCTAGCTAGTAGACACTACAGTCTATAGTGTTTTCTGGGTAGCTAGCTAGTAGACAACAGTCTCTTGTGTTTTCTAGGTAGCTAGCTAGTAGCTAGACACGAGTCTATTGATGCGTTTTCTAGGTAGCTAGATAGTAGACACTAGTTTCTTGTTCTGTTTTATAGGTAGCTAGCTAGTAGACACTATAGTTTCTTGTTGTGTTTTCTAGGTAGCTAGCTAATAGACACTATAGTCTCTTGTTGTGTTTTCTAGGTATCTAGCTAGTAGACAACAGTCTCTTGTGTTTTCTAGGTATCTAGCTAGTAGACACTATAGTTTCTTGTTGTGTTTTCTAGGTACCTAGTTAGTAGCTAGACACGAGTCTATTGATGTGTTTTCTATGTAGCTAGGTAGTAGCTAGACACTATAGTCTCTTGTTGTGTTTTCTAGGTAACTAGCTAGTAGCTAGACACTATAGTATCTTGTTGTGTTTTCTAGGTAACTAGCTAGTGGCTAGACACTATAGTCTCTTGTTGTGTTTTCTAGGTAGCTAGCTAGTAGACACTATAGTCTCTTGTTGTGTTTTCTAGGTAACTAGCTAGTAGCTAGACACTATCATCTCTTGTTGTGTTTTCTAGGTAGCTAGCTAGTAGACACTATAGTCTATTGTTGTGTTTTCTAGGTAGCTAGCTATTAGCTAGACACTAGTCTCTTGTTGTGTTTTCTAGGTAGCTAGTCACTATAGTTTCTGGTTGTGTTTTCTAGGTAGCTAGCTAGTAGACACTACAGTCTATAGTGTTTTCTGGGTAGCTAGCTAGTAGACAACAGTCTCTTGTGTTTTCTAGGTAGCTAGCTAGTAGCTAGACACGAGTCTATTGATGCGTTTTCTAGGTAGCTAGATAGTAGACACTAGTTTCTTGTTCTGTTTTATAGGTAGCTAGCTAGTAGACACTATAGTTTCTTGTTGTGTTTTCTAGGTAGCTAGCTAATAGACACTATAGTCTCTTGTTGTGTTTTCTAGGTAGCTAGCTAGTAGACACTATAGTTTATTGTTGTGTTTTCTAGGTAGCTAGCTAGTAGACACTATAGCCTCTTGTGTTTTCTAGGTAGCTAGCTAGTAGCTAGACACTATAGTCTTTTGTTGTGTTTTCCAGGTAGCTAGCATGTATCCTGCTGTGTTTGGGGCTGGCAGGTAGCCTGCCGGTTAAGAGCGTTTGAATCCCTGAGCCGACTCGGTGAAAACTCAGAGCAAGGCACCTAATTGCTCCTGTAAGTCACTCTGGAAAAGAGAGTCTGCTGAATTAATAAAATATTGTTATTTTTGTAGGTTGCTAGTCTCCGGTGTTTCACCAGTGCTCTAGATGAAGGTCCATGGCTGTATTCAGGTTGATGTCTGTAACGTCCAGGAACTCTGTGTTGAAGATGCTTGACCCGGTTGGAGGGACAGAGCTGAATCCCGTCGCCAAGCTCGGGGGCGTCAGGTCCAGCCATTCCATCGTCTCCCACGGCGACTCGCTAAACGTCATGCCGACCATCCCCTGCACCTCGGCCACAGACGTCACTTTCGAGTGGATGGGAGATAGAGGTGTTGGGGTTTCCATCAGGCCCCTGTTGGAGAGCAGTTTGTCCTGGTGGTGGTGGTTCGGACCGGGGTAGCCCTCTAGTCCAATATCCCCCTCCTCTCCCTGCCCTGATTCCTCTGCGCCCATCTTGAGAAGGGCGACCTCACCCCCTCGGCCTAGAGGGCTTCCCAGCAGGGTCTCCAGGTGGCTGTCTGCAATGTGATTGGCTGTGTGATCGTAATTGAGCTGGGAGGGGGACAGGTGTTCATAGTGTCTTCGGTGGAACTTTGGGTCGGCAAGGTCGGTGGTTCCAGGGGACACTGTAATGTGAGGCACAACTTTGGTTACAGAGGACCTCTCCCTCTCTTCTCTGGCGTTAGCTGGTATCTCTTGAAGGAAGAGGATGGGGGGAGGGGGAGTCACAGCACAGAGTGTGATTTAATACCCATGTAAGAGGGAAATCTGGAGTTACTTAACTAAGGGGTGAAGGATGGTGCGTAGGCAGGCAAACTGACTAGTACCTTATGAAGGGGGACTAAATTGCTGCAGTTACTAAGCCATTAGTCATTGGTAATCATAGCAACAACATGCACTGACAGCTATATCGCTACCCAATTTCTAAGACTACACAATTGTATACATCACACACATTTGAGACTGATTCTGAGTCAGTTCACCCACCTCCACTCTCTATGAGCACATCCAGAAGCTCATCCATCTGCTGACTTCTGGTCAGTTGCTAAAAAAAAAAAGAATTCAAATGTTATTAAGACTTGTTACATTTGTGCTTTTATAAATTCTTTAGACCCAGTCCAAAGATTATGATTGTAATATGGATATACTATTGATGTTATTGCTGTCGGCAACCACAACTCTACATAACACAACCACACAGCAGTCAGCTCTGAAGAAACAGTCAAACTTGGTCACGGGTGCAATGTGATGGATGGATAAACAAAGCGAGAGAGAGAGAGAGAGAGGACGCCTCGGAGGTTACAACAATGAAACACAAAGCGTTGGCCAGCCATGATCAGGAGCAGAGTTTGGTGTATCATTTAGTTTACCTGCTTGACTGCATCCTCATAGCAAGGGGGCTGCCTAGAGTCGGATGCAGCTGAATCTGAGCTACAGAAGGCGGGGGACGAGACCGGGCACTTTTGGCCAACGTGCTGGGGACAGGGCAATATAGGTATCTATATGAAAGGCGAAAAAGGTTGTATTACTGATTTGATTTAGTGTAAGAAACTTTCATCTACGAATCCTGATTAAAAAAACAAGATGCTTAAAAAAAGTTGTGGAGTTACTGAGAAAATGAGATCTCTAGCTCAAAAGGATATAGTGGGAGGGAACAGCTGGGAACAGCTTCATCTTTCTCAAAAGATTGAGTTGTGAAGAGTACCATGAACCTCATGATGGAAGTTTTAGAGAGAAGCAACACATGAATGGAAGGCAGAAATGTGATGGGTGGATATGTGACACATAACCACGTAAATCCGCCACAGACCAAGTTCAGACAGAAGAATAGCTCTCACCTGCTGCATATTTGGGTTCTTGGACTTAAGGTTGACCCTGCGGTTCAGGCTGTTGTCGGCTGAGTTGGGGAGCGCTGACTGAAGCCCTCTCTGGTCAGAGGGATAGGAGCAGTTTACAGCCTGGCCTTCATTCTTCTGGTGAATCTGTTAGGAGAGCAGACATGACTATCACGACCAAGGGCACAGGGGGCGTGGGGCATGTCTCCCCCACATTCAGAAATTGAATTCTTGCCCCCCCAGTTTTATCATTGGAATGTGATACAAAAACGAGGCAGCGGTGTGCTTTAGGACCATGCGGACGCCTCCGAGGGGTCAGGTAGACTTTTTGAAGTGTATATCCGACTGGAAAATGTCCCCCTCCCCACTTCTAAAACCAAAGTTGCGCCCCTGATCATGACCCCTGAGAATAGAGTCACAACAAACAATATAAAGGGCTTTTACCTCGTAACAAACATAATGCCTAAGGCATACCTGCATGTTGCAGGTCCTGGTGCTGGCCTGGTTGAGGGGCTGGCTGCACCTGTCTCTGCCCAGCGGCAGTGACAGCAGGTAGGGGTTGTTGGGGGAGGAAGGCTGGGGGCTGTTGGACTTCTTGGTAATGGGCGAGTCTTCAGGAGAGCACTGGGGACTCAGGAAGGCACACATGCCTGAGGGACTTCCAGAGGAGGTGGTCTGGTCCAGGCATCGTGGCCCATCAGGGCCCCCCATACTGGGCAGGGAGGCACCGCAATGGCCCATCTCCTCCATGCAGCTTCCTGGAGGACTCTTTAGGTGCTTGGGGGAGGAGAAAGGGCAGCTGGAGGAGAGGGACATGGGCTCCTGCTTGACTGTCACCCCAAAGAAGTGCTGCCCCATCAGGGACGGGGATTGCTGGAGGGGAAGGTGGTGGGGCTGGGATGGAGCCAGGACACCCTCCTGTGTGGCGCCATGGCAACGCTTCCTCTTGTGCAGCTGCATCTTGAGCTCCTCCACCTGTTGAACAACAGACTGTTAACAGTAGGTCAGCTGTTGAACAACAGACTGTTAACAGTAGGTCAGCTGTTAAACAACAGGCTGTTAACAGTAGGTCAGCTGTTGAACAACGGGCTGTTAACAGTAGGTCAGCTGTTGAACAACAGACTGTTAACAGTAGGTCAGCTGTTGAACAACAGACTGTTAACAGTAGGTCAGCTGTTAAACAACAGGCTGTTAACAGTAGGTCAGCTGTTGAACAACGGGCTGTTAACAGTAGGTCAGCTGTTGAACAACAGGCTGTTAACAGTAGGTCAGCTGTTGAACAACAGGCTGTTAACAGTAGGTCAGCTGTTGAACAACAGGCTGTTAACAGTAGGTGTGGTTTACCCACCTGTCTCTGTTCCTGGTGCAACTTCCACGTCAGCTCCTCAATCACTTTCTGTTTTTCCACCAAAATCTTATCCTTCTCCCGCTCCATTCCTCCAACCTCCCCTCCCTGCAGTCCTACCCCGCACAAACCCCCTCCCCCCTGGCCTTCCTCAGCGCTGAGCTGGCCTGGGGACGGCTGGATGCAAAACAGTGGCGAGGAGGACATGGGCATGCCGCTGAAGCTGTCTGGGAGTGAGCCGCTGAGGGAGAGGTCTGAGGAAGTGGGGGATATGGGTGGGGTGGACGAAGTGCTGGGGTAGGGGTAATACCCGCCCTGGGAGAGGGTGCTGGAGGAGGAGGGGGACTGGTAGGAGGACAGGGACCCCGTGGGGGTGACAGGGAAGGTGATTGTGGTGATGTCATTGGAGCCTGAATGGGAGGGGCTTGAGGTGTGGTCCTTGAAGGGGCAGAGTCTCTCGATGAGGGCCATCTTGGTTCCTGAGACTGGCATGCCCCGGATCCGCAGCTGCTGTCTGAGCTGTGACACCTTTTGGATGGAGAGAGAAAGAGAGAGAGAGAGAGAGAGAGAAGAGAGGAGGGATAGAGGAGAAAGAGAGGGAAGGAGGGGGAGAGCAAGAGAGGGATGGAGAGAGAGAAAAAAACAGTATGTGAGTTCTCTTTCCAATTTGTACTAAGGAATATTTCCCTCACTCTACGGAGAGAGAGAGTACCTACCTTCAGGTCATCCAGGTTAGGTGGGAGAGGAGCAGGTTTGACTGATGAGACGTTGGTTTGACCGGAGTATGTGGTCTTCACTGAAGACAAGGAGCTACTGTTGACTGTGTTAGTAGGAACACTCGAGGTACACACCATCAGCTGCTCACTGGATTGTCTACAGATAGGGGAACAGAAGATTTCTGGGAGATAAACACCACAAAAGGCAACAATATTATGCAACATTCAGTACATTGAAGGCCAGATCTGAGACATGGGGTTAGGTTTAGACCACTCCCTATCCGAGTTACTCACTTCTGGGCTAGGGCCGGCTGGTGCAGAGGCTGGTAGTTGAAGCTATGCTGGCGTTGCTGTGTGTGTTGGGCATGTCGGGAGTGTGTGTACTGTGAGTGTGTGTGTGAATGTGTGTGTGCATGTTTCTGTTGGCTGAGGATCTGCAGCTGTAGGAAGAGCTGTTGTTGCTGCAGGAGCCTGGTATAGGCCGAGTCCATGGGAGGGGGGGACTTCTCGGCCTTCTGGTCCGGAGGGATGTACTGGTGGTACTTCAGCTTCTTCACCTTAGGCTTCACGTCTTTGGGCTTTTTGTGGCGGTTCTTGTCTGGGGTCTTGGACTGTAGAATCAAATGGGAGAAATAGTGAGGAACATACTATTAAATCCAATACAAGTTGATGTTTTCTCATGGGATACATAGTCTATAAACAGGTCTATGACAGTATAGGGTCTGTTCCTACGTTGACTACGGCCGGTGGGGCTGCAGACTGCCTATCGTTAGCCACAGACAAGCCATCTTCCTGGCTCTGATCAGACGGGTCTCTGTTCTGACACCCCTGGAACATAAAGATAGCCAAGGAGTCAGTAGAAAGACATTAATGCAGAAAATGCCAGCTACTAGGTAGCTACCTAGAAAACACAACAAGAGACTATAGTGTCTAGCTACCTAGAAAACACAACAAGAGACTATAGTGTCTAGCTACTAGCTAGCTACCTAGAAAACACAACAAGAGACTAGTGTCTAGCTAGCTAAGCTACCTAAATACAACAAGAGACTATAGTGTCTAGCTACCTAGAAAACACAAGAGACTCTAGTGTCTAGCTACTAGGTAGCTACCTAGAAAACACAAGAGACTATAGTGTCTAGCTACTAGCTAGCTAAGCTACCTAAACACAACAATAGACTATAGTAGCTAGCTACCCAAGAAAACGACAAGAAACTATAGTGTCCACTAGCTAGCTACCTAGAAAACACAACAATATACTATAGTGTCTACTAGCTATGCCAACTACATTCATTGGTTGGCCAACCTGAAAATAACAAGACGAATTCAAAGACAACCCAAATAAATTAAATTATTGAAAAAAATGAACAAAATTGTTGACATTTGAAAATAGGAACTGAGTACTAAGTCCAAGCTGACTTTCGGTAATCACTTAAATAAGCAAACAGTTTATGGCAGAAACTTCTATTGACTGTTGGGAACGATGTCGTCATCTCTGTCCACAAAGTGAGAGTGAGGAGAGGGGTGTGGAATGCAGGGAGTAACAGATGATAAAACACAGGAAGCAGTAGCCAGCAAAACACTGTGTCTGTGTGAGACAGACTAACTGGCAGGGAGGAATGTGAAATGTGAAAAGAGCAGTCACTCAAGTTCCAACGGTCACTAGAGAACCCTTGGGTAGGATGCTGTAGTTCTCCCAGCCACCACAGGAGGGAAGTATTACCTTTCTAGGGCTGGTGAGGAGGAGGAGGAGGATTACCTGTCTAGGGCTGGTGAGGAGGAGGAGGAGGATTACCTGTCTAGGGCTGGTGAGGAGGAGGAGGAGGATTACCTGTCTAGGGCTGGTGAGGAGGAGGAGGAGGATTACCTGTCTAGGGCTGGTGAGGAGGAGGAGGAGGATTACCTGTCTAGGGCTGGTGAGGAGGAGGAGCAGGATTACCTGTCTAGGGCTGGTGAGGAGGAGGAGGAGGATTACCTGTCTAGGGCTGGTGAGGAGGAGGAGGAGGATTACCTGTCTAGGGCTGGTGAGGAGGAGGAGCAGGATTACCTGTCTAGGGCTGGTGAGGAGGAGGAGCAGGATTACCTGTCTAGGGCTGGTGAGGAGGAGGAGCAGGATTACCTGTCTAGGGCTGGTGAGGAGGAGGAGGAGGATTACCTGTCTAGGGCTGGTGAGGAGGAGGAGGAGGATTACCTGTCTAGGGCTGGTGAGGAGGAGGAGGAGGAGGATTACCTGTCTAGGGCTGGTGAGGAGGAGGATTACCTGTCTAGGGCTGGTGAGGAGGAGGATTACCTGTCTAGGGCTGGTGAGGAGGAGGATTACCTGTCTAGGGCTGGTGAGGAGGAGGATTACCTGTCTAGGGCTGGTGAGGAGGAGGATTACCTGTCTAGGGCTGGTGAGGAGGAGGATTACCTGTCTAGGGCTGGTGAGGAGGAGGAGGAAGATTACCTGTCTAGGGCTGGTGAGGAGGAGGATTACCTGTCTAGGGCTGGTGAGGAGGAGGATTACCTGTCTAGGGCTGGTGAGGAGGAGGATTACCTGTCTAGGGCTGGTGAGGAGGAGGATTACCTGTCTAGGGCTGGTGAGGAGGAGGAGGAAGATTACCTGTCTAGGGCTGGTGAGGAGGAGGATTACCTGTCTAGGGCTGGTGAGGAGGAGGAGGATTACCTGTCTAGGGCTGGTGAGGAGGAGGAGGAGGATTACCTGTCTAGGGCTGGCGAGGAGGAGGAGGAAGATTACCTGTCTATGGCTGGTGAGGAGGAGGAGGATTACCTGTCTAGGGCTGGTGAGGAGGAGGAGGAAGATTACCTGTCTAGGGCTGGTGAGGAGGAAGATTACCTGTCTAGGGCTGGTGAGGAGGAGGAGGAGGATGATTACTTTTCTAGGGCTGGTGAGAAGGAGGAGCAGGATTACCTGTCTAGGGCTGGTGAGGAGGAGGAGGAGGATTACCTGTCTAGGGCTGGTGAGGAGGAGGAGGAGGATTACCTGTCTAGGGCTGGTGAGGAGGAGGAGGATTACCTGTCTAGGGCTGGTGAGGAGGAGGAGGATTACCTGTCTAGGGCTGGTGAGGAGGAGGAGCAGGATTACCTGTCTAGGGCTGGTGAGGAGGAGGAGGAGGATTACCTGTCTAGGGCTGGTGAGGAGGAGGAGGAGGATTACCTGTCTAGGGCTGGTGAGGAGGAGGAGTATTACCTGTCTAGGGCTGGTGAGGAGGAGGAGGATTACCTGTCTAGGGCTGGTGAGGAGGAGGATGATTACCTGTCTAGGGCTGGCGAGGAGGAGGAGGAAGATTACCTGTCTATGGCTGGTGAGGAGGATTACCTGTCTAGGGCTGGTGAGAAGGAGGATTACCTGTCTAGGGCTGGTGAGAAGGAGGATTACCTGTCTAGGGCTGGTGAGGAGGAGGAGGATTACCTGTCTAGGGCTGGTGAGGAGGAGGAGGAGGAGGAGGATTACCTGTCTAGGTCTAGTGGGGGCTGGTGATGAGGAGGATTACCTGTCTAGGTCTAGTGAGGGCTGGTGATGAGGAGGAGGAGGGGGTGCTGCCCATGGCTTCAAAAGAGGGGCATGCGGACCCCTGGGACTCATCACTGTGGGGTTGCTCTGGAGACAGACTGCTACTGTGGATTTGCTCTGGAGACAGACTGTCACTGCTGCTGTCCTCCTCGAATGCATACGAGTCCTCCTGCTTAGGAAGTGTCCCATGTTTTACTGGAGAGAGGGCGAGAGGAGAGAGAGAAAGAAGGGAGAGGGAGAGACAGAGAGGGAGGAGAGGAGGTGATGAGAAGTTGATGTGGTTCACTACAGAGATAACCACACAGTTAAATCGCACACAGGGAAACAGTCGACTGAAACTTGACACACGATGAGATAACGGGAAAGAGGGCTTAGAATTCAAGGATGTTAAAACATGAACAAGTTCATATCTTTAAATATTTACAGAGGTTAAAACAAAACCCAAATTGTAGGGTTGTGTGTTAGTGGAAGATATGGTCTCTGTGTGAATGTACAATATGTTCCTGTCTGTGTACTGCCTGTGTACAACACAGTCCCTATCTGCTCTGTTTATCATCAGTATTCACACACTGCTCTGTACAACACAGTCCCTATCTGCTCTGTTTATCATCAGTATTCACACACTGCTCTGTACAACACAGTCCCTATCTGCTCTGTTTATCATCAGTATTCACACACTGCTCTGTACAACACAGTCCCTATCTGATCTGTTTATCATCAGTATTCACACACTGCTCTGTACAACACAGTCCCTATCTGCTCTGTTTATCATCAGTATTCACACACTGCTCTTCTTCACAGTGAACACAGCCCTGATTGGCTGAAGTGATAGTGAACAGAGAGCCTTTATTGGTTTATCTGAGAGAGACTGTGCTATCTGGAGGTGCAGAGCCTGAGGTTAGCACTGGGACAGAGCCAGGAGAGGGGAGGAGGGTGGTAGTGTGTGTGTGTGTGTTTCCTTTAGTATGAGAACATGTGACCTGCCAAGAGTCAACCCTGGTTTCAATCACACCATCAGCTCCGCTCTGTGTCCTCCTCTGTCTTCACACATGGCCTTGTGCACTCACCTGTTATATCCTGTGTTATATCCTGTTGGTTGGATCTCTCTCAAATAGTCAATAAGTCAAATAGTTTTCCATGGTGTACTGTCGACTTAGGGCCAGATAGCACTGCATTTTGCTTTGTGATTGTGTTTCTCAATAGGTCATGTGGTTTTGTTTTGATTGTGTTGTAACTTTGTTTATTCTGATTTATTCGATGTTCTGGTCCTGAGGCTTCAGTGTGTTAGTAGAACAGGTTAGTGAACTCAGGACCAGCTGGATGAGGGGACTGAGGCTTCAGTGTGTTAGTAGAACAGGTTTGTGAACTCAGCCCCAGGACCAGCTGGATGAGGGGCCTATTTTCTTTTCTCAGCTCTTGGCATTGCAGGGCTTGGTAATGATATGCGAGGGGGTCACTATATTTGAGATGTTTCCAAAACTGAATTGCTCTGTTTTTTTGTTGTTATTATTGGCCAAGTTCTGCCCTCCATGCAATCTTACAGAACTCTGTCATGGGGTGTTTGTCCCATTGGGTGAAACCCTACACCTCACTCCCAAGCGCAATCAGTTCAATGACACATTCAATTAGTTTTAGCAAAATTGTATGCCCTGTGGTTTTTCTGTCTCAGTTCTCTCTCTCTCTATTCAAGAAGTAGGGTTGCCTACTTTAGTCCCAGTCAGGGACAGAACAAGTTACTACTGGGCTATTATCAAATAAAATAACATTTTATTTGTGTAATGATGTACGCTGATAGTCGGGATGCAAGTTCAGGGAGTGAATACATTTAATAAATATACGAACAAAACAAGAAACACGAACAGCACACCAACATGAAACAATAACGCCTGGGGAAGGAACCAAAGGGAGTGACGTATATAGGGAAGGAACCAAAGGGAGTGACATATATAGGGAAGGAACCAAAGGGAGTGACATATATAGGGAAGGAACCAAAGGGAGTGACATATATAGGGAAGGAACCAAAGGGAGTGACATATATAGGGAAGGAACCAAAGGGAGTGACATATATAGGGAAGGAACCAAAGGGAGTGACATATATAGGGCAGGTAATCAAGGAGGTGATGAGTCTCCAGGTGAGTGTCAATAAGCGCTGGTGCATGTGACCATGGTGACAGGTGTACATAATAATCAGCAGTCTGGTGACCTAGAGTCCAGAGAGGGCGTATACGTGACAGTACCCCCTCCCTGACGCGCGGCTGGGACGCTGACAACAGGGATGATCCCGTGGATCAGGAGTGGACCGGCCACCTCTCCCGAAACGCGGGAACCTGTTGAGCCGGCTGGGGCACGGGAGCCTGGCGACCTAAAGCACCGAAGAAGGAGCAGACGAAACACCACCCCCTCTCCGACTCGCGGCTCCAGCTGCAAGACGCCGACCAGAGAGAAGTTCCCGAGGATCAGGAGCAGACCGCTCACCTCCATAGAAGCACAGGAACCTGACAAGCAGCCAGATGCGCCGGAGCCTGGTGAGCCAGCTGTGGCATGGGAGCCTGGTGAGCCAGCTGTGGCATGGGAGCCTGGTGAGCCAGCTGTGGCATGGGAGCCTGTCGAGCCTACCGAGGCAACAGACGCTTGAACCGCCAAAACCGAGTCTTGACACCCCGATATACCGGCTGAGGCATGAAAGCCTGAAGAGCCGCCTGAGGCATCCTCTGTTGCTGCAGAACCCAGACCCGACGTCACCTCCAACACAAAAACAAAAAACACTCCCTGATGGTGAGGCGTTATTCTGTAACGATGTAAACTGAGAGTCGGGAAGCAAGTTCAGGGAGTGAATAAATTTAATAAATAAACAAACAAAACACGAACAGCGCACCGACAGGAAACAGATACAGAAACAATAACGCCTGGGGAAGGAACCAAAGCGAGTGACAGATATAGGGGAGGAACCAAAGAGAGTGACATAAATAGGAAAGGAACCAAAGGGAGTGACATAAATAGGGAAGGAACCAAAGGGAGTGACATATATAGGAAAGGAACCAAAGGGAGTGACATATATAGGGAAAGAACCAAAGGGAGTGACATATATAGGGAAGGAACCAAAGGGAGTGACATATATAGGAAAGGAACCAAAGGGAGTGACATATATAGGGAAGGAACCAAAGGGAGTGACTTATATAGGGCAGGAACCAAAGGGAGTGACATATATAGGGAAGGAACCAAAGGGAGTGACATATATAGGGAAGGAACCAAAGGGAGTGACATATATAGGAAAGGTAATCAGGGGAGTGATGGAGTCCAGGTGAGTGTCATTAAGTGCTGGTGCGTAATAATCAGCAGTCTGGCGACATAGAGGCCAGAGAGGGAGTATACGTGACAATGTCACATGCTTCGTAAACGACAGGTGTGGACTAACAGTGAAATGCTTATTTAACAGACCCTTGCCAACAACGCAGAGAGAAAGAACATAGAAGAATAAGCCCTTAAACCAACAATATAGAGTTTTTAAAAAGTAAGTATATACAGTGCCTTGCGAAAGTATTCGGCCCCCTTAAACTTTGCGACCTTTTGCCACATTTCAGGCTTCAAACATAAAGATATAAAACTGTATTTTTTTGTGAAGAATCAACAACAAGTGGGACACAATCATGAAGTGGAACGACATTTATTGGACATTTCAAACTTTTTTAACAAATCAAAAACTGAAAAATTGGGCGTGCAAAATTATTCAGCCCCTTTACTTTCAGTGCAGCAAACTCTCTCCAGAAGTTCAGTGAGGATCTCTGAATGATCCAATGTTGACCTAAATGACTAATGATGATAAATACAATCCACCTGTGTGTAATCAAGTCTCCGTATAAATGCACCTGCACTGTGATAGTCTCAGAGGTCCGTTAAAAGCGCAGAGAGCATCATGAAGAACAAGGAACACACCAGGCAGGTCCGAGATACTGTTGTGAAGAAGTTTAAAGCCGGATTTGGATACAAAAAGATTTCCCAAGCTTTAAACATCCCAAGGAGCACTGTGCAAGCGATAATATTGAAATGGAAGGAGTATCAGACCACTGCAAATCTACCAAGACCTGGCCGTCCCTCTAAACTTTCAGCTCATACAAGGAGAAGACTGATCAGAGATGCAGCCAAGAGGCCCATGATCACTCTGGATGAACTGCAGAGATCTACAGCTGAGGTGGGAGACTCTGTCCATAGGACAACAATCAGTCGTATATTGCACAAATCTGGCCTTTATGGAAGAGTGGCAAGAAGAAAGCCATTTCTTAAAGATATCCATAAAAAGTGTTGTTTAAAGTTTGCCACAAGCCACCTGGGAGACACACCAAACATGGAAGAAGGTGCTCTGGTCAGATGAAACCAAAATTGAACTTTTTGGCAACAATGCAAAACGTTATGTTTGGCGTAAAAGCAACACAGCTCATCACCCTGAACACATCATCCCCACTGTCAAACATGGTGGTGGCAGTATCATGGTTTGGGCCTGCTTTTCTTCAGCAGGGACAGGGAAGATGGTTAAAATTGATGGGAAGATGGATGGAGCCAAATACAGGACCATTCTGGAAGAAAACCTGATGGAGTCTGCAAAAGACCTGAGACTGGGACGGAGATTTGTCTTCCAACAAGACAATGATCCAAAACATAAAGCAAAATCTACAATGGAATGGTAGAAAAATAAACATATCCAGGTGTTAGAATGGCCAAGCCAAAGTCCAGACCTGAATCCAATCGAGAATCTGTGGAAAGAACTGAAAACTGCTGTTCACAAATGCTCTCCATCCAACCTCACTGAGCTCGAGCTGTTTTGCAAGGAGGAATGGGAAAAAAATTCAGTCTCTCGATGTGCAAAACTGATAGAGACATACCCCAAGCGACTTACAGCTGTAATCGCAGCAAAAGGTGGCGCTACAAAGTATTAACTTAAGGGGGCTGAATAATTTTGCACGCCCAATTTTTCAGTTTTTGATTTGTTAAAAAAGTTTGAAATATCCAATAAATGTCGTTCCACTTCATGATTGTGTCCCACTTGTTGTTGATTCTTCACAAAAAAATACAGCTTTATATCTTTATGTTTGAAGCCTGAAATGTGGCAAAAGGTCGCAAAGTTTAAGGGGGCCGAATACTTTCGCAAGGCACTGTACAAGGGGTACCAGTTACCGTCTATATGCAGGGGTAGGAGGTAATTGAGGTAGATACTGTATATACAAGGGGTACCAGTTACAGTCGATATGCAGGGGTAGGAGGTAATTGAGGTAGATACTGTATATACAAGGGGCACCAGTTACAGTCGATATGCAGGGGTAGGAGGTAATTGAGGTAGATACTGTATGTATAACTAGGAATAAAGTGACTGATAATAAACAGTAGCAGCAGCGTATGTGATCGAGTCAAAAAAGTTAGCGCAAAAAGGGTCCATTCAGATAGTTAAATAGTTAACCAAATAGCTACACGGACTAACTATTTAGCAGTCTTATGGCTAGGGTTGCACATTTTTGGGAACATTCAGAGGTGGAAACTTTCTGTGGGAATTAACAGGAATATATGCAAATTAATAGTAATACCATTTAAAATGCAGATGTTTTTGCATTGGATATATACATCATATCATATGGAGACAGAAACATAAACCTTATCATAAGTAGACATAATTGCAAATGATTAAATCCAATAGAAAAAAAAAAGTTTAATTACGAATTGAACTTAAATTAAATGAGTTGACTCTTTACATGGGATGATTTCACTGAACAACAAAAGAATGGGAATATTGAATGATCTCCAATGATCCATCGCATCTCCTAAAAAACGTTTTCAACATACATCTGTAAAATGATAGTCTAGAAACTAAAGCTTTGGTTGTCTTCCTCTCAGGCTTCCATGTCTTCTCCCTGGACCTCCTCAATGTCCATCTCTTGAACATCAGACTGAGGCCTCATCTTCACTGTCACTTTCCAACCTTGTTGAGGATGGCTCGTTGTCAGGCTCAAAAAGCCAAAAATTTGCCCAGATGGCCACTGATTATTCAACCCTTGTATTTGTCAGCCTGTTGCGTGCTGTGGTGTGTGTGTTCCCAAACAAGGACCAGTTGCGCTCTGAGGTGACTGATGTTGGTGGGATTTGGAGGATGATGGAGGCAACACGGGAAAGAGCCTCAGATCCACAAAGTCCCTTCCAGCAGGTGGCTGATGTTGGCACGACTGCCATATTGCATCTCCATCCCAAAGCCCTTACTTGGAAGTGTACTTCGCCAGACTGCCAAGAACCTTGCCCTCATCCAGGCTAAGGTGTCGAGACACGGTAGTGATGACACCATAGGCCTTGTTGATCTCTGCGCCAGACAGGATGCTCTTGCCAAGATACTTGGGGTCCAACATGTACACTGCGGCGTGTATGGGCGTGTATGGCCTTCAGGCAGAAGTCCACACATTTTGATATATTTCAGAACTGCTGTTTCCTCTGCTTGGAGCAACAGTGAAGTGGGCAGGGCAGTACGGATTTCTTCTCCTACATCTGCAAGCAGAGTCTGAACATCAGACAGGATGGCATTGTCTCCCTCAATCCATGGAATGGCTGCTGCTATAGGTTTCAGGATGCTTACCACTCTCTCCCAAAATACATCATCCAGGAGGGTCCTCTTGATGGGTCTTGTCCATATTGTGATATGTGATATGGCCATTTCTTGGAGACTCCTTCCCCACCAGGAGACTGTCAAACATGATGACAACACCACTTACTGATCGCTGCAGCTGTACACGGCCCATCTGTAAATAGCCCATCCAACTACCTACCTCATCCCCATATTGTTTTATTAACTTTTTTGCTCTTTTGCACACCAGTATTTCTACTTGCACATCATCACCTGCACATCACTCGTGTTAACTTGCTCAATTGTAATTTAAATTGTAATTACTTAGCTACTATGGCTTATTTATTGCCTTAACTCCTTATGCCATTTGTACACACCTCTATATAACTCCTTATGCCATTTGTACACACCTCTATATAACTCCTTATGCCATTTGCACACACCTCTATATAACTCCTTATGCCATTTGTACACACCTCTATATAACTCCTTATGCCATTTGTACACACCTCTATATAGACTTTTCTATTGTGTTATTGACTATGTTTGTTTGTTTATCCCATGTGTAACTCTGTGTTGTTTGTGTCGCACTGCTTTTGCTTTATCTTGGCCAGGTCACAGTTGTAAATGAGAACTAGTTCTCAACTAGCCTACCTGGTTAAATAAAGGTGAGAAAAAAAAGAAGTATAATAAATGACACCACTCCAACAGGTGGTGCTCTTATTCTTCTCACTTTGCTTGGTGAGGTAGATTTCTGCTATAACTTGATGACCCTTCTCATACCTAACCAATTCCTTGGCTCTCTTGTAGAGTGTATCCATTGTTATCAGTTCCATGATGTCCTTGAGGAGCAGATTCAATGCATGAGCAGCACAGCCAATGAGTGTGATGTGAGGGTAGGACTCCTCCACTTTAGACTAAGCAGTCTTCATGTTCCCATCATTGTCTGTCACCAGTGCAAATACCTTCTGTGGTCCAAGGTCATTGATGACTGCCTTTCAGCTCATCTGCAATGTAGAGACTGGTGTGTCTGTTGTCCCTTGTGTCTGTGCTCTTGTAGAATACTGGGGTCTGATTAATCATTTTCACCTCGAATAGAAGTAGAGGGACTGTAATTCCATTGAATTGGGGATAGTTTAACCAAAATATGCCACAATACCTAGAATTGACTTATGTGTATCCCACAAAAAAAGGTTCACTGTTATAAGCTATCTTTTTTTTAATGAATTTAAGCAAAATTCCCCATATTCCAAGGCTTAACTTTCCATGGAAAATTACCTGGAAAGTTTCAGACCCTTTGCAACTTACAGCTGTTGGTTCCAGACAAGATGCTCTCAATGGTGCAGGTGTATAACTTTTTGTAAGATATGAGGGCCCATGCCAAATCTCTTCAGCCTCCTGAGGGAGAGGAGGTGTTGGCGTGCCCTCTTCATGACTGTGTTGGTGTGTTTGGACCATGATAGATCCTTAGTGATGTGGACACCGAGGAACTTGAAGCTCTCGACCCACTCCACTACAGCCCCATTGATGTGAATGAGTGCATGTTTCCTGTAGTCCACGATCAGCTCCTTTGTCTTGCTGAAGTTGAGGTAGAGGTTGTTGTCCTGGCACCAGACTGCCAGGTCTCTGACCTCCCCCCTATAGACTGTCTCATTGTCGTCGGTGATCATGGCTACCACCATTGTGTCTTCTGCAAACTTAATGATGGTGTTGGAGGTGTGCTTGGCCACGCAGTCATGGGTGAACAGGGAGTACAGGAGAGGATCCCATGATGAGGGTCAGCGTGGCAGATGTGTTGTTGCCTACCATCACCACCTGGGAAGTCCTGGATCCTGTTGCAGAGGGAGTTCTTCAGTCCCCGGTTCATTAGCTTAGTGACGATTACTGTGGGGATGACGTCGTCGATGCACTTATTAATGAAGCCAGTGATTGATGTGGTATACTCCTCAATGCCATCGGATGAGTCCCGAAACATATTCCAGTCTGTGCTAGCAAAACAGTCCTGTAGTTTAGCATCCGTTTCATCTGACCACTTCCACATTGTGCGTGTCACTGGTACTTCCTGTTTGAGGTTTTGCTTGTAAGGAAGGAATCAGGAGGATAGAGGTATGGTCAAATTGGCCAAGTGGTGGGTGAGGGAGAGCTTTTTATGCATCTCTGTGTGTGGAGTAAGATGATCTAGAGGTGGTTCACTTCTAGTTGCACAGGTGACATGCTGGTAGAAATGAGGTAAAACAGATTTCAGTTTTCCTGCTTTAAAATCACCAGCCACGGTCTTAGTGCCAGCATCGGTTTGTGGTAAATACGAAAAATATGGATTGAAATGCTCTTGGTAAATAGTATGATCTACAGCTTATCATGAGGTATTCTAACTCAGTAACTATTAGTATTGCTGTGTATGTTGTTGTATTGATGTTATAATCTCTCTATCAGCAGACCTCAACTGTTTTGAAGTGTCAGAGATCTAATATTTTCAAAGATGATAAACAAAATGGAAGAGGTCATTGGCACATTACCGGACAGCTGAACAACAGCCGTCTTCAATCAGATACCTCTTCGTAGGTGACTCACTGGAGCCATGTAAATCAGACACAGTCAAAACAGAGATGTGGGGAGGGACACCCACACACACAGACAAACACACACTCGCCCTTCTCCCCTGGACCCAAATACAGCTGCTGTTTGTCTCTATAAAGCATGTCGCTGTTCCTAGGGAGGTAGAGTAAACCTCGGTGCTCCAGCCTTTTATTGACCACAATATGTTTACTGAAGAGACAGAGGAAGAGAGCATAAAACCATCGTATACAGAAACCCTGGCTGGTCACATAGAGAGAGAGCATGACTAACATACTTGGATGTAAGAGAAACTTTTGCATATGTCTGGACTGTTAACTCCCTGGACTGTTAACTATTTTGTATAGGAGTTGATTCAGGCCAGTTGGGCTCGCTGCTCATCTGAATCTCCAGTGCCAATACATTCACTGATGACGTATAAATAGTGACGTTACATTTGATACCGGAGCTTCGAGGCATTTATCGAAATCGCTAACTTCGAAGCAGCGTGCCGATGCGTGTCTCACTTTATCAGAAATACGTCATCAATGACGTCTTAAGCTTTGTTTGATCACATGCTTTTTTTTTTTTAAACGCGTGTTGCAAAATCCCACTGACTTCGCTGTGGTTCCAGTGCTTTCTTGGATTCCAAGCTGCTTTCAAACACCGACCCCTACTGGACACCATACTTTCAAATATACACTGAACAAAAATATAAAAGCTACATGTAAAGTGTTGTCTCATGTTTCATGAGCTGAAATACAATATCCCAGAAATGTTCCATATGCAGAAAAAGCTAATTTCTCTACACATCCCTGTTAGTGAGCATTTCTCCTTTGCAAAGATTATACCTCCACCTGACAGGTGTGGCCTATTAAAAAGCTGATTAAACAGCATGATCATTACACAGGTGCACCTTGTGCTGGGGACAATAAAAGGCCACTCAAATCGACAGTTTTTTCACACAACACATGAAAAACAATCTCATAATCACACGCTGCTATTTATTGCTGACCAGCAGATGCCACTAATGTGCATTGTGAATAGCTAATGAACCTCTGAGTAACCCTTTTTTGACACAATTTGGTGAAAGCGGCGAAGCCTTCAGAAAGCCTTGGTTTCCAATTCACTATTTGTAAGCTTCCTGGTTCGAGACAGTTCCAAGCAGTGAGTGATCATTAAAATGTAGGGGAGGCGACTCATTCAAATATTTGGGGGTGTGGTTTTCTCACAGCTCTTTTTGTGCAACCGTGAGTTAGAGTATCATTCCAGTTGATCTAATCTGTTGTGTTATTTAACATGTTATATATGACGATGGCCAGCGTCTTGTGAAAGACTTCTACATGGCCTTGTGTCGATTGAGAACGGTTGACGAAATCACTCAGTGGTTCTCAGTTCTCAGGGAACCTCAGCTGTTCCAGAGGGATTCTAGATTAAATTTGTCAATTCAGAATAATAACACAATAATACAATATAATATGGCTGACCAGAATAATACAAATAAAAACCTGTATGATGCTTCAAAAGCATCTACAATCTTTCAGATAAGGTTCTTTATGGAACAATTCTCCATAACGATTCTATAAAAACACAAAATGTGTTCTACATAGCCCCCCAAAAGGATTGTAACCATAGCAGAACCCTTTTTGATGCTATAAAATAACTTTTTGTAATGGTTCTTTGTAGAACCTTTGGAAAGGGTTCTTTATAGCACCACACAGGTTCCATTTATAACTTTACGAGCAAAGTTCTTCATATATCCTTCAAAAAAGGGTTCCATCCTTACACGGTACTATTTAACCATTATTTTTTGGTGTGAAGGCAGTCAGACTCCCTCCACTAGATACGTGTTTTGTTGTTGAGCTAATTAAAAAAGGGGGGACTGTGACATGGGTAAGACTGCCTTATGTGCACACACACACACTATACAAATAATCCTGGATTAGGTTGGCTCAATATCCGTGCTTCTTTTAGGATGGGTTACCTGCTGGTGTGCTGCAGCCTGAGCTACCTTGATTAATCCCCCGAGAGAAATAGTGAGAGCATTTATTTGGTCAAATCTTTAACCCTTTACACTCCTACCTGTATACAGGTTGAAAATGGTAGATTTGGGCACTGATAAACACCTAAATTGTAACGCAGTGGCTGTACAGTAACATACTATACATGACGGCGGAGTTCTGGCTCTACGCTTCACGGCGCTGTATGGGTTTTGACTGACAGCCGTTCTGAACATGAGCACCTCGCGCCACAAGTAGTCGCTCCCGTCCCTCCCACTAATTGGGCAACTTTTGCAATTGTTTTGTAGTCTGAGGGAAATGCTGTAAATTAAGAGGATCTATGGATTTTGAAAGATGAGAAGTTGAGGATTATATGATGTCATACAAGCAAGCTAAAACACCTGTGAGTCCAAATGTGCACTTCAACTCATGTCATATACGGTGTCAACATTTATAATCACTATGTTTGAATTACAGTTACCAGATGACATGGCGTCTGGGTTGTTCTGAACAGAATGACCCTGTGTTTGTCTACTGGGAAGAACATTTGTGCACTCATGACTTCTTTCTATGGGCAGTGGCGAACCCGTCATTCAGGGCAGGCCACTTTCTTGTTGTTGCCTATTTTGCATGTTGTTTAAGCATTAATACGTGTCACAAATCAGTTTGCAAACAATGTAAAATAAAATAATAATTGAGTTAATAAATCCTCCATACAAACATGGTCTCCTTTTTTGCTTTCTTGAGTGAGGCAGCTCCAACATACAGGTGTTTCAACCTAGTGCTTCTATGTGTTGGTGGGGAAGCCAGCGGAAAATACGGAACGTAGGGGGTAGGTACTGTTCTTTAGTTGCGGCCATGATTGGCTCAGTGTTCTGTCACTCATGGGGACAACCATCACTCCTGTGTTCCAATGGCACATTGTGTTAGCTAATCCAGAAGAAACCCTTTTGCAATTATATAGCACAGCTGAAAACAGTTGTGCTGATTAAAGAAGTAATACAACTGGCCTTCTTTAGACTAGCTGAGTATCTGGAGCATCAGGATTGTGTTTTCATCAGTCTATTCTTGTTCTGAGAAATGAAGGCTATTCCATGCGAGGAATTGCCAAGAAACTGAAGATCTCGTACAACACTGCGTACTACTCCCTTCACAGAACAGAACAAACCTGGCCCTAACCACAATAGAAAGAGTGTGAGGCCCCGGGGGAACAACTGAGCAAGAGGACAAGTACTTATGAGGTCCTAGTTTGAGATATGGACTGGGTAGTCTACAGAATGTAATGTAATATAATCAAATAACAAGGGCCCTTTTGCAACCATCGATGGCACTAGATTGTCGCCAGCTGATGTCTCGTAAACCATTAATATGAACTAAATTCACCAGCACAGCTAATATCAATTGCAACCATTATTGGTCACCTCATTACCGCTCCCTAAGGATGATGTCGGTGTTACCCTTAGTCCTGCTTGCAACCAAAGTCTTTGAAGATATGTTTTGCCCTCTGGTTGGTATTGTCACAGGAACAATGTAGTTATTTTTGAACAAACTAAGGACAATTTATCAATTTGACAAGCATTCAATATAATAATAATGGCGCAATGTTATGGGCCCCGAACCAATTGTGTGTTTGAGTATTTTGTGTGTTTTTTCACATTATTTGTATCGTATTTGTACTTAATGTTCTGCCACCGTCTTTTATGACCGAAAAGAGCTTCTGGATATCAGAACAGCGATTACTCACCTCGAAGTAATCCACCTCACCTGGACAAAGATATTTTCTTTAACGAGTTGGACGTGAAGGATTTACTCCAGATGCCCGACATGCCCCAAATCCCCGTCATTCGCATGAAGATGCAGATACAGGGGACGCAGGTCTGAGTGCCTTGAGAGAATTCATCGGCAAGTGGGTAACCCGCCTCTACCATCCGTCCTATTGGCTAACGTGCAATCAATGGAAAATAAACTGGATGAGCTCTGTTCAAGAGTATCCTACCAATTGGACATAAAATGTAATATCTTATGTTTCACCGAGTCGTGGCTGAACGACGACATCGATAATATACAGTTGGTTGGTTTTTCCGTGCATCTGCAAGACAGAAAAGCGGTGAGATAAGGGATGGTGGTCTGTGTCTATTTGTCAATAACAGCTGGTGATCGAAATCAAATATTAAGGAAGTCTCAAGGTTTGCTCGCCAGAGGTAGAGTATCTCATGATAAGCTGTAGACCACACTATTTACCAAGAGAGTTTTCGTCTATTTAACACGACAAACCGATGCTGCCACTAAGACCGTACTCAACGAGTTGTATAGGGCCATAAGCAAACAAGAAAATGCTCATCCAGAGGCGGCACTCCTATTGCCCGGAACTTCAATGCACGGAAAACTTATATCCGTTTACCCTCATTTCTACCAGTATGTTACATGTGCAACAAGAGACAAATATGCGTAGAAAGCTCTCCCTTCCCCTCAATTTGACAAATCTGACCATATTCTATCCTCCTGATTCCTGCTTACAAGCAAAAACTAAAGCAGGAAGTACCAGTGTCTCGCTCAATATGGAAGTGGTCAGATACGCAGATGCTAAGCTACAGGGACTGTTTTGCTAGCAGAGACTGGAATATGTTCCGGGACTCATCCAATGGCATTGAGGTGTATACCACATCAGTCACCGGCGTCATCAATAAGTGCATTGATGACGTTGTCCCCACAGTAATTGTACGTACATACCCCAACCAGAAGCCATGGATTACTGGCAACATCCACCACTGAGCTAAAGGGTAGAGCTGCTGCTTTCAAGTAGTGGGACTCTAACCAGGACACTTATAGAAATCCCGCTATGCCCTCAGAGAACCATCAAACAGGCAAAGCGTAATACAGGACTAAGATTGAATCCTCCTACACCGGCTTTGACGTTCGTCGGATGTGGCATGGCTTGCAACTATTACGGACAACAATGGGAAGCCTTAATATAACCGTACAGAATGGCAAATAACAGAGCTCATTGTCTCTCTGTCACATTGTCAGAGGTTTGGCTTTGACTCTCCAGTCCTCTGAAGGATAATATAGTGTGTGAGTGTGTGTGTAACCAGTGGTAAGTGTGCGGAGGAACAGAAACCAGAGGCACGGCATGGCCTATCAGTTTCTGGGAGTCTCCCGGAGATAAAGCAAGCAGCATGGGCAAACGTGATTGGTTGACAGGGCAGATTACTCTTTTAGAAATGTTTTTCGATTGGACGTTTATCTGGTGATAGTAGGTGAGAGGTCGGCGGTACACATGAAAAGGGTTTTGGCATCTATTACTTTCTCACACCACACACACACACAACACACACACACACACACACCCTCTGGATTGCATTCCCCTGCACACACCATTGTTTATAAATACCCAGGCAAATGCACTCACACAGAATACAGCTCTGGCCTCTATAGTGGAGATGCCCTTGTTTCTCTAACAGATGTTAGCCAGTTTGTAATATACTTAGGAGCATTAAATGCAGATGAAATATGTCATTTCATGACTCCAGTTTATATTATGAGGTTAGAGGTATAGATCATAGATCCGCTTGTATCATATCATGTGGGTTAGAGGTATAGATCATAGATCCGCTTGTATCATATCATGGGGTTAGAGCTATAGATCATAGATCTGCTTGTATCATATTATGGGGTTAGAGGTATAGATCTGCTTGTACATGGTGTACAACCCACTCACTCTCTCTCTAGTAATGCAGTACATGGTATCCCACTCTCTCTCTCTCTAGAAATGCAGTACATGGTGTCCCTCTCTCTCGCTCTCTCTCTCTCTCTCTCTCTCTAGTAACGCAGTACATGGTGTCCCTCTCTCTCTAGTAACGCAGTACATGGTGTCCCACTCGCTCTCTCTCTAGTAATGCAGTATATGATGTCCCACTCTCCCTCTCTCTGGTAACGCAGTACATGGTGTCCCACTCTTTCTCTCTCTGGTAACGCAGTACATGGTGTCCCACTCTCTCTCTCTCTCTCTAGTAACGCAGTACATGGTGTCCCTCTCTCTCTCTCTCTAGTAACGCAGTACATCGTGTCCCACTCCCTCTCTCTCTGGTAACACAGTACATGGTGTCCCACTCTCTCTCTCT
>NC_034193.2:9000085-9180085 GCF_002021735.2 Oncorhynchus kisutch
CCCCCTCCCTGACGCGCGGCTGGGACGCTGACAACAGGGATGATCCCGTGGATCAGGAGTGGACCGGCCACCTCTCCCGAAACGCGGGAACCTGTTGAGCCGGCTGGGGCACGGGAGCCTGCGACCCTAAAGCACCGAAGAAGGAGCAGACGAAACACCACCCCCTCTCCGACTCGCGGCTCCAGCTGCAAGACGCCGACCAGAGAGAAGTTCCCGAGGATCAGGAGCAGACCGCTCACCTCCATAGAAGCACAGGAAACCTGACAAGCAGCCAGATGCGCCGGAGCCTGGTGAGCCAGCTGTGGCATGGGAGCCTGGTGAGCCAGCTGTGGCATGGGAGCCTGGTGAGCCAGCTGTGGCATGGGAGCCTGTCGAGCCTACCGAGGCAACAGACGCTTGAACCGCCAAAACCGAGTCTTGACACCCCGATATACCGGCTGAGGCATGAAAGCCTGAAGAGCCGCCTGAGGCATCCTCTGTTGCTGCAGAACCCAGACCCGACGTCACCTCCAACACAAAAACAAAAAACACTCCCTGATGGTGAGGCGTTATTCTGTAACGATGTAAACTGGAGAGTGGGAAGCAAGTTCAGGGAGTGAATAAATTTAATAAATAAACAAACAAAACACGAACAGCGCACCGACAGGAAACAGATACAGAAACAATAACGCCTGGGGAAGGAACCAAAGCGAGTGACAGATATAGGGGAGGAACCAAAGAGAGTGACATAAATAGGAAAGGAACAAAGGGAGTGACATAAATAGGGAAGGAACCAAAGGGAGTGACATATATAGGAAGGAACCAAAGGGAGTGACTATATAGGGGAAAGAACCAAAGGGAGTGACATATATAGGGAAGGAACCAAAAGGAGTGACATATATAGGAAAGGAACCAAAGGGAGTGACATATATAGGGAAGGAACCAAAGGGAGTGACTTATATAGGGCAGGAACCAAAGGGAGTGACATATATAGGGAAGGAACCAAAGGGAGTGACATATATAGGGAAGGAACCAAAGGGAGTGACATATATAGGAAAGGTAATCAGGGGAGTGATGGAGTCCAGGTGAGTGTCATTAAGTGCTGGTGCGTAATAATCAGCAGTCTGGCGACATAGAGGCCAGAGAGGGAGTATACGTGACAATGTCACATGCTTCGTAAACGACAGGTGTGGACTAACAGTGAAATGCTTATTTAACAGACCCTTGCCAACAACGCAGAGAGAAAGAACATAGAAGAATAAGCCCTTAAACCAACAATATAGAGTTTTTAAAAAGTAAGTATATACAGTGCCTTGCGAAAGTATTCGGCCCCCTTAAACTTTGCGACCTTTTGCCACATTTCAGGCTTCAAACATAAAGATATAAAACTGTATTTTTTTGTGAAGAATCAACAACAAGTGGGACACAATCATGAAGTGGAACGACATTTATTGGACATTTCAAACTTTTTTAACAAATCAAAAACTGAAAAATTGGGCGTGCAAAATTATTCAGCCCCTTTACTTTCAGTGCAGCAAACTCTCTCCAGAAGTTCAGTGAGGATCTCTGAATGATCCAATGTTGACCTAAATGACTAATGATGATAAATACAATCCACCTGTGTGTAATCAAGTCTCCGTATAAATGCACCTGCACTGTGATAGTCTCAGAGGTCCGTTAAAAGCGCAGAGAGCATCATGAAGAACAAGGAACACACCAGGCAGGTCCGAGATACTGTTGTGAAGAAGTTTAAAGCCGGATTTGGATACAAAAAGATTTCCCAAGCTTTAAACATCCCAAGGAGCACTGTGCAAGCGATAATATTGAAATGGAAGGAGTATCAGACCACTGCAAATCTACCAAGACCTGGCCGTCCCTCTAAACTTTCAGCTCATACAAGGAGAAGACTGATCAGAGATGCAGCCAAGAGGCCCATGATCACTCTGGATGAACTGCAGAGATCTACAGCTGAGGTGGGAGACTCTGTCCATAGGACAACAATCAGTCGTATATTGCACAAATCTGGCCTTTATGGAAGAGTGGCAAGAAGAAAGCCATTTCTTAAAGATATCCATAAAAAGTGTTGTTTAAAGTTTGCCACAAGCCACCTGGGAGACACACCAAACATGGAAGAAGGTGCTCTGGTCAGATGAAACCAAAATTGAACTTTTTGGCAACAATGCAAAACGTTATGTTTGGCGTAAAAGCAACACAGCTCATCACCCTGAACACATCATCCCCACTGTCAAACATGGTGGTGGCAGTATCATGGTTTGGGCCTGCTTTTCTTCAGCAGGGACAGGGAAGATGGTTAAAATTGATGGGAAGATGGATGGAGCCAAATACAGGACCATTCTGGAAGAAAACCTGATGGAGTCTGCAAAAGACCTGAGACTGGGACGGAGATTTGTCTTCCAACAAGACAATGATCCAAAACATAAAGCAAAATCTACAATGGAATGGTAGAAAAATAAACATATCCAGGTGTTAGAATGGCCAAGCCAAAGTCCAGACCTGAATCCAATCGAGAATCTGTGGAAAGAACTGAAAACTGCTGTTCACAAATGCTCTCCATCCAACCTCACTGAGCTCGAGCTGTTTTGCAAGGAGGAATGGGAAAAAAATTCAGTCTCTCGATGTGCAAAACTGATAGAGACATACCCCAAGCGACTTACAGCTGTAATCGCAGCAAAAGGTGGCGCTACAAAGTATTAACTTAAGGGGGCTGAATAATTTTGCACGCCCAATTTTTCAGTTTTTGATTTGTTAAAAAAGTTTGAAATATCCAATAAATGTCGTTCCACTTCATGATTGTGTCCCACTTGTTGTTGATTCTTCACAAAAAATACAGCTTTATATCTTTATGTTTGAAGCCTGAAATGTGGCAAAAGGTCGCAAAGTTTAAGGGGGCCGAATACTTTCGCAAGGCACTGTACAAGGGGTACCAGTTACCGTCTATATGCAGGGGTAGGAGGTAATTGAGGTAGATACTGTATATACAAGGGGTACCAGTTACAGTCGATATGCAGGGGTAGGAGGTAATTGAGGTAGATACTGTATATACAAGGGGCACCAGTTACAGTCGATATGCAGGGGTAGGAGGTAATTGAGGTAGATACTGTATGTATAACTAGGAATAAAGTGACTGATAATAAACAGTAGCAGCAGCGTATGTGATCGAGTCAAAAAAGTTAGCGCAAAAAGGGTCCATTCAGATAGTTAAATAGTTAACCAAATAGCTACACGGACTAACTATTTAGCAGTCTTATGGCTAGGGTTGCACATTTTTGGGAACATTCAGAGGTGGAAACTTTCTGTGGGAATTAACAGGAATATATGCAAATTAATAGTAATACCATTTAAAATGCAGATGTTTTTGCATTGGATATATACATCATATCATATGGAGACAGAAACATAAACCTTATCATAAGTAGACATAATTGCAAATGATTAAATCCAATAGAAAAAAAAAAGTTTAATTACGAATTGAACTTAAATTAAATGAGTTGACTCTTTACATGGGATGATTTCACTGAACAACAAAAGAATGGGAATATTGAATGATCTCCAATGATCCATCGCATCTCCTAAAAAACGTTTTCAACATACATCTGTAAAATGATAGTCTAGAAACTAAAGCTTTGGTTGTCTTCCTCTCAGGCTTCCATGTCTTCTCCCTGGACCTCCTCAATGTCCATCTCTTGAACATCAGACTGAGGCCTCATCTTCACTGTCACTTTCCAACCTTGTTGAGGATGGCTCGTTGTCAGGCTCAAAAAGCCAAAAATTTGCCCAGATGGCCACTGATTATTCAACCCTTGTATTTGTCAGCCTGTTGCGTGCTGTGGTGTGTGTGTTCCCAAACAAGGACCAGTTGCGCTCTGAGGTGACTGATGTTGGTGGGATTTGGAGGATGATGGAGGCAACACGGGAAAGAGCCTCAGATCCACAAAGTCCCTTCCAGCAGGTGGCTGATGTTGGCACGACTGCCATATTGCATCTCCATCCCAAAGCCCTTACTTGGAAGTGTACTTCGCCAGACTGCCAAGAACCTTGCCCTCATCCAGGCTAAGGTGTCGAGACACGGTAGTGATGACACCATAGGCCTTGTTGATCTCTGCGCCAGACAGGATGCTCTTGCCAAGATACTTGGGGTCCAACATGTACACTGCGGCGTGTATGGGCGTGTATGGCCTTCAGGCAGAAGTCCACACATTTTGATATATTTCAGAACTGCTGTTTCCTCTGCTTGGAGCAACAGTGAAGTGGGCAGGGCAGTACGGATTTCTTCTCCTACATCTGCAAGCAGAGTCTGAACATCAGACAGGATGGCATTGTCTCCCTCAATCCATGGAATGGCTGCTGCTATAGGTTTCAGGATGCTTACCACTCTCTCCCAAAATACATCATCCAGGAGGGTCCTCTTGATGGGTCTTGTCCATATTGTGATATGTGATATGGCCATTTCTTGGAGACTCCTTCCCCACCAGGAGACTGTCAAACATGATGACAACACCACTTACTGATCGCTGCAGCTGTACACGGCCCATCTGTAAATAGCCCATCCAACTACCTACCTCATCCCCATATTGTTTTATTAACTTTTTTGCTCTTTTGCACACCAGTATTTCTACTTGCACATCATCACCTGCACATCACTCGTGTTAACTTGCTCAATTGTAATTTAAATTGTAATTACTTAGCTACTATGGCTTATTTATTGCCTTAACTCCTTATGCCATTTGTACACACCTCTATATAACTCCTTATGCCATTTGTACACACCTCTATATAACTCCTTATGCCATTTGCACACACCTCTATATAACTCCTTATGCCATTTGTACACACCTCTATATAACTCCTTATGCCATTTGTACACACCTCTATATAGACTTTTCTATTGTGTTATTGACTATGTTTGTTTGTTTATCCCATGTGTAACTCTGTGTTGTTTGTGTCGCACTGCTTTTGCTTTATCTTGGCCAGGTCACAGTTGTAAATGAGAACTAGTTCTCAACTAGCCTACCTGGTTAAATAAAGGTGAGAAAAAAAAGAAGTATAATAAATGACACCACTCCAACAGGTGGTGCTCTTATTCTTCTCACTTTGCTTGGTGAGGTAGATTTCTGCTATAACTTGATGACCCTTCTCATACCTAACCAATTCCTTGGCTCTCTTGTAGAGTGTATCCATTGTTATCAGTTCCATGATGTCCTTGAGGAGCAGATTCAATGCATGAGCAGCACAGCCAATGAGTGTGATGTGAGGGTAGGACTCCTCCACTTTAGACTAAGCAGTCTTCATGTTCCCATCATTGTCTGTCACCAGTGCAAATACCTTCTGTGGTCCAAGGTCATTGATGACTGCCTTTCAGCTCATCTGCAATGTAGAGACTGGTGTGTCTGTTGTCCCTTGTGTCTGTGCTCTTGTAGAATACTGGGGTCTGATTAATCATTTTCACCTCGAATAGAAGTAGAGGGACTGTAATTCCATTGAATTGGGGATAGTTTAACCAAAATATGCCACAATACCTAGAATTGACTTATGTGTATCCCACAAAAAAAGGTTCACTGTTATAAGCTATCTTTTTTTTAATGAATTTAAGCAAAATTCCCCATATTCCAAGGCTTAACTTTCCATGGAAAATTACCTGGAAAGTTTCAGACCCTTTGCAACTTACAGCTGTTGGTTCCAGACAAGATGCTCTCAATGGTGCAGGTGTATAACTTTTTGTAAGATATGAGGGCCCATGCCAAATCTCTTCAGCCTCCTGAGGGAGAGGAGGTGTTGGCGTGCCCTCTTCATGACTGTGTTGGTGTGTTTGGACCATGATAGATCCTTAGTGATGTGGACACCGAGGAACTTGAAGCTCTCGACCCACTCCACTACAGCCCCATTGATGTGAATGAGTGCATGTTTCCTGTAGTCCACGATCAGCTCCTTTGTCTTGCTGAAGTTGAGGTAGAGGTTGTTGTCCTGGCACCAGACTGCCAGGTCTCTGACCTCCCCCCTATAGACTGTCTCATTGTCGTCGGTGATCATGGCTACCACCATTGTGTCTTCTGCAAACTTAATGATGGTGTTGGAGGTGTGCTTGGCCACGCAGTCATGGGTGAACAGGGAGTACAGGAGAGGATCCCATGATGAGGGTCAGCGTGGCAGATGTGTTGTTGCCTACCATCACCACCTGGGAAGTCCTGGATCCTGTTGCAGAGGGAGTTCTTCAGTCCCCGGTTCATTAGCTTAGTGACGATTACTGTGGGGATGACGTCGTCGATGCACTTATTAATGAAGCCAGTGATTGATGTGGTATACTCCTCAATGCCATCGGATGAGTCCCGAAACATATTCCAGTCTGTGCTAGCAAAACAGTCCTGTAGTTTAGCATCCGTTTCATCTGACCACTTCCACATTGTGCGTGTCACTGGTACTTCCTGTTTGAGGTTTTGCTTGTAAGGAAGGAATCAGGAGGATAGAGGTATGGTCAAATTGGCCAAGTGGTGGGTGAGGGAGAGCTTTTTATGCATCTCTGTGTGTGGAGTAAGATGATCTAGAGGTGGTTCACTTCTAGTTGCACAGGTGACATGCTGGTAGAAATGAGGTAAAACAGATTTCAGTTTTCCTGCTTTAAAATCACCAGCCACGGTCTTAGTGCCAGCATCGGTTTGTGGTAAATACGAAAAATATGGATTGAAATGCTCTTGGTAAATAGTATGATCTACAGCTTATCATGAGGTATTCTAACTCAGTAACTATTAGTATTGCTGTGTATGTTGTTGTATTGATGTTATAATCTCTCTATCAGCAGACCTCAACTGTTTTGAAGTGTCAGAGATCTAATATTTTCAAAGATGATAAACAAAATGGAAGAGGTCATTGGCACATTACCGGACAGCTGAACAACAGCCGTCTTCAATCAGATACCTCTTCGTAGGTGACTCACTGGAGCCATGTAAATCAGACACAGTCAAAACAGAGATGTGGGGAGGGACACCCACACACACAGACAAACACACACTCGCCCTTCTCCCCTGGACCCAAATACAGCTGCTGTTTGTCTCTATAAAGCATGTCGCTGTTCCTAGGGAGGTAGAGTAAACCTCGGTGCTCCAGCCTTTTATTGACCACAATATGTTTACTGAAGAGACAGAGGAAGAGAGCATAAAACCATCGTATACAGAAACCCTGGCTGGTCACATAGAGAGAGAGCATGACTAACATACTTGGATGTAAGAGAAACTTTTGCATATGTCTGGACTGTTAACTCCCTGGACTGTTAACTATTTTGTATAGGAGTTGATTCAGGCCAGTTGGGCTCGCTGCTCATCTGAATCTCCAGTGCCAATACATTCACTGATGACGTATAAATAGTGACGTTACATTTGATACCGGAGCTTCGAGGCATTTATCGAAATCGCTAACTTCGAAGCAGCGTGCCGATGCGTGTCTCACTTTATCAGAAATACGTCATCAATGACGTCTTAAGCTTTGTTTGATCACATGCTTTTTTTTTTTTAAACGCGTGTTGCAAAATCCCACTGACTTCGCTGTGGTTCCAGTGCTTTCTTGGATTCCAAGCTGCTTTCAAACACCGACCCCTACTGGACACCATACTTTCAAATATACACTGAACAAAAATATAAAAGCTACATGTAAAGTGTTGTCTCATGTTTCATGAGCTGAAATACAATATCCCAGAAATGTTCCATATGCAGAAAAAGCTAATTTCTCTACACATCCCTGTTAGTGAGCATTTCTCCTTTGCAAAGATTATACCTCCACCTGACAGGTGTGGCCTATTAAAAAGCTGATTAAACAGCATGATCATTACACAGGTGCACCTTGTGCTGGGGACAATAAAAGGCCACTCAAATCGACAGTTTTTTCACACAACACATGAAAAACAATCTCATAATCACACGCTGCTATTTATTGCTGACCAGCAGATGCCACTAATGTGCATTGTGAATAGCTAATGAACCTCTGAGTAACCCTTTTTTGACACAATTTGGTGAAAGCGGCGAAGCCTTCAGAAAGCCTTGGTTTCCAATTCACTATTTGTAAGCTTCCTGGTTCGAGACAGTTCCAAGCAGTGAGTGATCATTAAAATGTAGGGGAGGCGACTCATTCAAATATTTGGGGGTGTGGTTTTCTCACAGCTCTTTTTGTGCAACCGTGAGTTAGAGTATCATTCCAGTTGATCTAATCTGTTGTGTTATTTAACATGTTATATATGACGATGGCCAGCGTCTTGTGAAAGACTTCTACATGGCCTTGTGTCGATTGAGAACGGTTGACGAAATCACTCAGTGGTTCTCAGTTCTCAGGGAACCTCAGCTGTTCCAGAGGGATTCTAGATTAAATTTGTCAATTCAGAATAATAACACAATAATACAATATAATATGGCTGACCAGAATAATACAAATAAAAACCTGTATGATGCTTCAAAAGCATCTACAATCTTTCAGATAAGGTTCTTTATGGAACAATTCTCCATAACGATTCTATAAAAACACAAAATGTGTTCTACATAGCCCCCCAAAAGGATTGTAACCATAGCAGAACCCTTTTTGATGCTATAAAATAACTTTTTGTAATGGTTCTTTGTAGAACCTTTGGAAAGGGTTCTTTATAGCACCACACAGGTTCCATTTATAACTTTACGAGCAAAGTTCTTCATATATCCTTCAAAAAAGGGTTCCATCCTTACACGGTACTATTTAACCATTATTTTTTGGTGTGAAGGCAGTCAGACTCCCTCCACTAGATACGTGTTTTGTTGTTGAGCTAATTAAAAAAGGGGGGACTGTGACATGGGTAAGACTGCCTTATGTGCACACACACACACTATACAAATAATCCTGGATTAGGTTGGCTCAATATCCGTGCTTCTTTTAGGATGGGTTACCTGCTGGTGTGCTGCAGCCTGAGCTACCTTGATTAATCCCCCGAGAGAAATAGTGAGAGCATTTATTTGGTCAAATCTTTAACCCTTTACACTCCTACCTGTATACAGGTTGAAAATGGTAGATTTGGGCACTGATAAACACCTAAATTGTAACGCAGTGGCTGTACAGTAACATACTATACATGACGGCGGAGTTCTGGCTCTACGCTTCACGGCGCTGTATGGGTTTTGACTGACAGCCGTTCTGAACATGAGCACCTCGCGCCACAAGTAGTCGCTCCCGTCCCTCCCACTAATTGGGCAACTTTTGCAATTGTTTTGTAGTCTGAGGGAAATGCTGTAAATTAAGAGGATTCTATGGATTTTGAAAGATGAGAAGTTGAGGATTATATGATGTCATACAAGCAAGCTAAAACACCTGTGAGTCCAAATGTGCACTTCAACTCATGTCATATACGGTGTCAACATTTATAATCACTATGTTTGAATTACAGTTACCAGATGACATGGCGTCTGGGTTGTTCTGAACAGAATGACCCTGTGTTTGTCTACTGGGAAGAACATTTGTGCACTCATGACTTCTTTCTATGGGCAGTGGCGAACCCGTCATTCAGGGCAGGCCACTTTCTTGTTGTTGCCTATTTTGCATGTTGTTTAAGCATTAATACGTGTCACAAATCAGTTTGCAAACAATGTAAAATAAAATAATAATTGAGTTAATAAATCCTCCATACAAACATGGTCTCCTTTTTTGCTTTCTTGAGTGAGGCAGCTCCAAAATACAGGTGTTTCAACCTAGTGCTTTATGTGTTGGTGGGGAAGCCAGCGGAAAATACGGAACGTAGGGGTAGGTAATGTTCTTTAGTTGCGCCATGATTGGCTCAGTGTTCTGTCACTCATGGGGACAACCATCACTCCTGTGTTCCAATGGCACATTGTGTTAGCTAATCCAAGAAAACCCTTTTGCAATTATATTAGCACAGCTGAAAACAGTTGTGCTGATTAAAGAAGTAATACAACTGGCCTTCTTTAGACTAGCTGAGTATCTGGAGCATCAGGATTTGTGTTTTCATCAGTCTATTCTTGTTCTGAGAAATGAAGGCTATTCCATGCGAGGAATTGCCAAGAAACTGAAGATCTCGTACAACACTGCGTACTACTCCCTTCACAGAACAGAACAAACTGGCCCTAACCACAATAGAAAGAGTGTGAGGCCCCGGGGGAACAACTGAGCAAGAGGACAAGTACATTAGAGTGTCTAGTTTGAGATATGGACTGGGTAGTCTACAGAATGTAATGTAATATAATCAAATAACAAGGGCCCTTTTGCAACCATCGATGGCACTAGATTGTCGCCAGCTGATGTCTCGTTAAACCATTAATATGAACTAAATTCACCAGCACAGCTAATATCAATTGCAACCATTATTGGTCACCTCATTACCGCTCCCTAAAGGATGATGTCGGTGTTACCCTTAGTCCTGCTTGCAACCAAAGTCTTTGAAGATATGTTTGCCCTCTGGTTGGTATTGTCACAGGAACAATGTAGTTATTTTTGAACAAACTAAGGACAATTTATCAATTTGACAAGCATTCAATATAATAATAATGGCGCAATGTTATGGGCCCCGAACCAATTGTGTGTTTGAGTATTTTGTGTGTTTTTTCACATTATTTGTATCGTATTTTGTACTTAATGTTTCTGCCACCGTCTTTTATGACCGAAAAGAGCTTCTGGATATCAGAACAGCGATTACTCACCTCGAAGTAATCCACCTCACCTGGACAAAGATATTTTCTTTAACGAGTTGGACGTGAAGGATTTACTCCAGATGCCCGACATGCCCCAAATCCCCGTCATTCGCATGAAGATGCAGATACAGGGGACGCAGGTCTGAGTGCCTTGAGAGAATTCATCGGCAAGTGGGTAACCCGCCTCTACCATCCGTCCTATTGGCTAACGTGCAATCAATGGAAAATAAACTGGATGAGCTCTGTTCAAGAGTATCCTACCAATTGGACATAAAAATGTAATATCTTATGTTTCACCGAGTCGTGGCTGAACGACGACATCGATAATATACAGTTGGTTGGTTTTTCCGTGCATCTGCAAGACAGAAAAGCGGTGAGATAAGGGATGGTGGTCTGTGTCTATTTGTCAATAACAGCTGGTGATCGAAATCAAATATTAAGGAAGTCTCAAGGTTTTGCTCGCCAGAGGTAGAGTATCTCATGATAAGCTGTAGACCACACTATTTACCAAGAGAGTTTTCGTCTATTTAACACGACAAACCGATGCTGCCACTAAGACCGTACTCAACGAGTTGTATAGGGCCATAAGCAAACAAGAAAATGCTCATCCAGAGGCGGCACTCCTAATTGCCCGGAACTTCAATGCACGGAAACTTATATCCGTTTACCTCATTTCTACCAGTATGTTACATGTGCAACAAGAGACAAATATGCGTAGAAAGCTCTCCCTTCCCCTCAATTTGACAAATCTGACCATAATTCTATCCTCCTGATTCCTGCTTACAAGCAAAAACTAAAGCAGGAAGTACCAGTGTCTCGCTCAATATGGAAGTGGTCAGATGACGCAGATGCTAAGCTACAGGACTGTTTTGCTAGCAGAGACTGGAATATGTTCCGGGACTCATCCAATGGCATTGAGGTGTATACCACATCAGTCACCGGCGTCATCAATAAGTGCATTGATGACGTTGTCCCCACAGTAATTGTACGTACATACCCCAACCAGAAGCCATGGATTACTGGCAACATCCACACTGAGCTAAAGGGTAGAGCTGCTGCTTTCAAGTAGTGGGACTCTAACCAGGACACTTATAAGAAATCCCGCTATGCCCTCAGACGAACCATCAAACAGGCAAAGCGTAAATACAGGACTAAGATTGAATCCTCCTACACCGGCTTTGACGTTCGTCGGATGTGGCATGGCTTGCAACTATTACGGACAACAATGGGAAGCCTTAATATAACCGTACAGAATGGCAAATAACAGAGCTCATTGTCTCTCTGTCACATTGTCAGAGGTTTGGCTTTGACTCTCCAGTCCTCTGAAGGATAATATAGTGTGTGAGTGTGTGTGTAACCAGTGGTAAGTGTGCGGAGGAACAGAAACCAGAGGCACGGCATGGCCTATCAGTTTCTGGGAGTCTCCCGGAGATAAAGCAAGCAGCATGGGCAAACGTGATTGGTTGACAGGGCAGATACTCTTTTAGAAATGTTTTTCGATTGGACGTTTATCTGGTGATAGTAGGTGAGAGGTCGGCGGTACACATGAAAAGGGTTTTGGCATCTATTAACTTTCTCACACACACACACACACACACACACACACACACACACACCCTCTGGATTGCATTCCCCCTGCACACACCATTGTTTATAAATACCCAGGCAAATGCACTCACACAGAATACAGCTCTGGCCTCTATAGTGGAGATGCCCTTGTTTCTCTAACAGATGTTAGCCAGTTTGTAATATACTTATAGGAGCATTAAATGCAGATGAAATATGTCAATTTCATGACTCCAGTTTATATTATGAGGTTAGAGGTATAGATCATAGATCCGCTTGTATCATATCATGGGGTTAGAGGTATAGATCATAGATCCGCTTGTATCATATCATGGGGTTAGAGCTATAGATCATAGATCTGCTTGTATCATATTATGGGGTTAGAGGTATAGATCTGCTTGTACATGGTGTACAACCCACTCACTCTCTCTCTAGTAATGCAGTACATGGTATCCCACTCTCTCTCTCTCTAGAAATGCAGTACATGGTGTCCCTCTCTCTCGCTCTCTCTCTCTCTCTCTCTCTCTCTAGTAACGCAGTACATGGTGTCCCTCTCTCTCTAGTAACGCAGTACATGGTGTCCCACTCGCTCTCTCTCTAGTAATGCAGTATATGATGTCCCACTCTCCCTCTCTCTGGTAACGCAGTACATGGTGTCCCACTCTTTCTCTCTCTGGTAACGCAGTACATGGTGTCCCACTCTCTCTCTCTCTCTCTAGTAACGCAGTACATGGTGTCCCTCTCTCTCTCTCTCTAGTAACGCAGTACATCGTGTCCCACTCCCTCTCTCTCTGGTAACACAGTACATGGTGTCCCACTCTCTCTCTCTCTAGTAACGCAGTACATGGTGTCCCACTCTCTCTCTCTCTAGTAACGCAGTACATGGTGTCACACACGCTTATGAGAGACACTTGTCACGTTGGTGGCTGAGAGGTGTGTGTGTGTGTGTGTTTGTAAATGTGTTACTCACGAGGCATGATGCCCTGGTCTGCAAGCTGCTTTCCAGTCCTCCTCTGCTGGAGTCTGAACTGCAGAACTACAGGGGGGAGATGGAGGAGGGAGACAGAGAGATGAGGGAGGGAGTGAGACAGAGACATTTCTTCACACAGGGTCGTGGGGTTAGACAGGGATGCAGCTTAAGCTCCCACCCTCTTCAACATATATATCAACGAATTGGCGCGGGCACTAGAAAAGTCTGCAGCACCCGGCCTCCCCCTGCTAGAATCCGAAGTCAAATGTCTGCTGTTTGCTGATGATCTGGTGCTTCTGTCACCAACCAAGGAGGGCCTACAGCAGCAGCTAGATCTTATGCACAGATTCTGTCAGACCTGGGCCCTGACAGTAAATCTCAGTAAGACCAAAATAATGGTGTTCCAAAAAAGGTCCAGTCACCAGGACCACAAATACAAATTCCATCTAGACACTGTTGCCCTAGAGCACACAAAAAACTATACATACCTTGGCCTAAACATCAGCACCACAGGTAACTTCCACAAAGCTGTGAACGATCTGAGAGACAAGGCAAGAAGGGCATTCTATGCCATCAAAAGAAACATAAATTTCAACATACCAATTAGGATTTGGCTAAAAATACTTGAATCAGTCATAGAGCCCATTGCCCTTTATGGTTGTGAGGTCTGGGGTCCGCTCACCAACCAAGACTTCACAAAATGGGACAAACACCAAATTGAGACACTGCACGCAGAATTCTGCAAAAATATCCTCCGTGTACAACGTAGAACACCAAATAATGCATGCAGAGCAGAATTAGGCCGATACCCACTAATTATCAAAATCCAGAAAAGAGCTGTTAAATTCTACAACCACCTAAAAGGAAGCGATTCACAAACCTTCCATAACAAAGCCATCACCTACAGAGAGATGAACCTGGAGAAGAGTCCCCTAAGCAAGCTGGTCCTGGGGCTCTGTTCACAAACACAAACACACACTACAGAGCCCCAGGACAGCAGCACAATTAGACCCAACCAAATCATGAGAAAACAAAAAGATAACTACTTAACACATTGGAAAGAATTAACAAAAAAACAGAGCAAACTAGAATGCTATTTGGCCCTACACAGAGAGTACACAGCGGCAGAATACCTGACCACTGTGACTGACCCAAAATTAAGGAAAGCCTTGACTATGTACAGACTCAGTGAGCATAGCCTTGCTATTGAGAAAGGCCGCCGTAGGCAGACATGGCTCTCAAGAGAAGACAGGCTATGTGCTCACTGCCCACAAAATGAGGTGGAAACTGAGCTGCACTTCCTAACCTCCTGCCCAATGTATGACCATATTAGAGAGACATATTTCCCTCAGATTACACAGATCCAAAGAATTCGAAAACAAATCCAATTTTGAAAAACTCCCATATCTACTGGGTGAAATTCCACAGTGTGCCATCACAGCAGCAAGATTTGTGACCTGTTGCCACGAGAAAAGGGCAACCAGTGAAGAACAAACACCATTGTAAATACAACCCATATTTATGCTTATTTATTTTATCTTGTGTCCTTTAGCCATTTGTACATTGTTAGAACACTGTATATATATATAATATGACATTTGTAATGTCTTTACTGTTTTGAAACTTCTGTATGTGTAATGTTTAATTTTTGTTGTTTTTCACTTTATATATTCACTTTGTATGTTGTCTACCTCACTTGCTTTGGCAATGTTAACACATTTCCCATGCCAATAAAGCCATTGAATTGAATTGAATTGAATTGAATTGAGAGGAGGGAGGGAGTGAGACAGAGAGAGGAGGGAGGGAGTGAGACAGAGAGAGGAGGGAGGGAGGGAGTGAGACAGAGAGAGGAGGGAGGGAGACAGAGAGAGGAGGGAGTGAGACAGAGAGAGGAGGGAGTGAGACAGAGAGAGGAGGGAGTGAGACAGAGAGAGGAGGGAGTGAGACAGAGAGAGGAGGGAGTGAGACAGAGAGAGGAGGGAGTGAGACAGAGAGAGGAGGGAGTGAGACAGAGAGAGGAGGGAGTGAGACAGAGAGAGGAGGGAGTGAGACAGAGAGAGGAGGGAGGGAGGGAGTGAGACAGAGAGAGGAGGGAGTGAGACAGAGAGAGGAGGGAGTGAGACAGAGAGAGGAGGGAGGGAGGGAGTGAGACAGAGAGAGGAGGGAGGGAGGGAGTGAGACAGAGAGAGGAGGGAGGGAGGGAGTGAGACAGAGAGAGGAGGGAGGGAGGGAGTGAGACAGAGAGAGGAGGGAGGGAGGGAGTGAGACAGAGAGAGGAGGGAGGGAGTGAGACAGAGAGAGGAGGGAGGGAGTGAGACAGAGAGAGGAGGGAGGGAGTGAGACAGAGAGAGGAGGGAGGGAGTGAGACAGAGAGAGGAGGGAGGGAGTGAGACAGAGAGAGGAGGGAGGGAGTGAGACAGAGAGAGGAGGGAGGGAGTGAGACAGAGAGAGGAGGGAGGGAGTGAGACAGAGAGAGGAGGGAGGGAGTGAGACAGAGAGAGGAGGGAGGGAGTGAGACAGAGAGAGGGGGGAGGGAGTGAGACAGAGAGAGGGGGGATGGAGTGAGACAGAGAGAGGGGGGGAGGGAGTGAGACAGAGAGAGGAGGGAGGGAGTGAGACAGAGAGAGGAGGGAGGGAGTGAGACAGAGAGAGGAGGGAGGGAGTGAGACAGAGAGAGGAGGGAGGGAGTGAGACAGAGAGAGGAGGGAGGGAGTGCGACAGAGAGAGGAGGGAGGGAGTGAGACAGAGAGAGGAGGGAGGGAGTGAGACAGAGAGAGGAGGGAGGGAGTGAGACAGAGAGAGGAGGGAGTGAGTGAGACAGAGAGAGGAGGGAGGGAGTGAGACAGAGAGAGGAGGGAGGGAGGGAGACAGAGAGAGGAGGGAGGGAGTGAGACAGAGAGAGGAGGGAGGGAGTGAGACAGAGAGAGGAGGGAGGGAGTGAGACAGAGAGAGGCGGGAGGGTGGGGGAAACAGATACAGAGGGGTTGAGAATCTATTCTAATTTCAGCAGAGAAAGTATTGCTATGGTTGTGTGCTGGTGAGAGAATGGGGTTTGACAAATCATGAACCAAAATCATTGCATGAAAGTTCTCAAAGTTCTGATGCTACATTAACATCCTGAAAAATGCAGTAGCATGCCACCATCTATCCCACTTCTGTCTTGCCTCTGAAGCTAAGCAGGGTTGGTCCTGGTCGGTCCCTGGATGGGAGACCAGATGCTTCTGGAATTGGTGCAGGATGACCAGTAGGATGCACTCTTTCCTCTGGTCTAAAAAAATAGTATCCCAATGACCCAGGGTAGTGATTGGGGACATTGCCCTGTGTAAGGTACCGTCTTTCAGATGGGACGTTAAACGGCTGTCGATTCTCTGTGGTCACTAAAGATCCCATGGCACTTATTGTACGGGTGTTAACCCTGGTGTCCTGGCTAAATCCCCAATCTGGCCCTCAAGGCTACCTAATCATCCCCAGCTTCCAATTGGCTCATTCATCCCCTTCCTCTCCCCTGTAACTATTTCCCAGGTCATTGCTGTAAATGTGGTAAAATAAGGGTTAAACAAATAAAACACAAGCCTCATGCCAATTTCTGTGTGCATTCAATAGTCGCAGAGACACACAAAGTAAAAAATTATGCTGTGGGCTGACAAATATTTCTGTGAACAGGATGTAGGGAATGATAAACACAGCTCCCTCCTGGCCTTTAAACAGATCTGCTAGGCAGTGTGTGGTCTGTCTGTGTTCTGACACACACACACTGGCCCTAGTCTGCCGATCCTCCCTTAGCCTCCATCCAAAGTCCCTCGTGTGTGTGTGTGGAGTCTGGTGTGTGTGTGGGGGTCGTAGACGCCAGTTAACCCCATGTCAGTGTGCACGTGTGTGTTCTGTGCTCCCCTGCAGAAGAGGTCTCACAACGGGACCCTCCAGCTGAGATGATCAGCCAGGTCACCCGTGATTCAAGTCAGTATTCAACGTCAATCCATGTAGGGAGATGATGTGGAAACCGTTCACTAGGGGAAACCTAGTTTGTGGTTTTGCTAGGGTATTGTGGACAGGGATGGCGGATGGGCGTAAGCCTTTGCCTCTGATTCCAAAGGTAGCAAGTTTCGAATCCAGTTTTAAGGGTATTCCCAAACCTTAACCCTTACCTTAACCATTCAGAGTTAATGCTTAACGTTAAGAATTCAGAGACGACGCCAAAACTAAAGCTTAAAACACTTTGAAATGTGATGTTTGTAACAACATGGATAAACGTCTAACTATGACGTGAGACTGGTTGAGAACTGGTTGAGTGTGACGTGATGATTATCTCTGTTTCTCTCGTCACTCTGGGATGGTTCAGAGTTTACAGTGGACCGTTGAATGGACAGAGCTGCTATGTAGTTTCACGGCTCTGTTTCACCAATACGCCACGGGAGCATGTTTGAACAATGTCACACTGTCAACACTGGACACATACCAAGCGATGCTTGAGGTATGTGTGTGTGTGTGTGTGTCGGCTTTATCTCTCCGTCCTCTCATCTACCTCCGTTACATAATTACATCATTCTCTAAACATCTGCTTGAGATTGACAGTTTGGCAGCAGCACAGCCATTCGCTCTGACTAGACGCTGGGACAAAACATGTCACAGTGCAAACTATTGTTCCTTACTAACCTTTCAAATCACTTTGGAATATCTCTCTCTTTCTGTCAATGGATCAAATCCCTACCCCACTGGACCCTAGCCAGGTTGAAATGCAATAGTATTAATACCTCATGAATCTATAAATACAATATCGCAGAAATATAATATCTCATAACACAGTCATAACGACCTGTTGTCAAAGCAGCAGCCATGCTCCTGGAGAGGTCAAAGGGTTTAGTTCCTCTAATGAGGAGTTCCTGTGATTGGACATTCTCACCTAAAGACTCATACATTCCCCACTGTGTGTGTGAATGTGTTAATGTTTATTTATTAAAAAGGACCTGTTCAGTCATGTTTCATATCCTGCCATTGTCAACGTTTATTCACCATGTAATCTGCTACAGTCAAGTGTGTTAATTGAATCTGTGTGGAAAAAAATGTGTTGAGTCAGGATTGGCTAATGAGATATTTGTAGCCTCTCCCACCAATTTGAGTTGATTGAATGTGTATATGCGTTTGTGGAGAAAGAGGCAGCGTAAGTAGCTGAAGGAAAGGGTAGAGGAGAGCATGTGCAACAGATTTTATGCTCTTATCTTTTGATTCTTGTTTTATCCTTTCAGACTTTAACAGATTTTATGCTCTGTCCTTTTGATAGTTTTATTATTTATTTATCAGCATGATTTTAACCATTGGTGTATTTGTCTTTTGGAGTAAAACTGTTCCTGACTTCAAGAAACATTTTCATGCGCACGAGATAATGGCCAACTTTGTCACAGTTGCCTAAACAAGACTACGATCTCTAACATCCCACTAACTTGAGATGTTTCTCCCTCTCTCTTTCAGATAAACGCAGATAAACACACCATCAACAGACTGTTTCATTTATGTCACTGGGGCACATCCTCAATCAGATCCATCCTCTGTGATTATTGCTGCTTGTCAGTGTGTAACAGTTGGCTCTGAACCCTGCTTTAATATCACCTGGCCCTCTGCAGTCACACAGAGATGGCATTGAAAAAACACCAACGCTACATTTCTGTTAACACACCATTCAGGGTGAGAGAAAATACACCTTTTAATTCTGAAAGCTTGCTATTCCATACAACAAAACAGGTGGAAGCTACTGGAAGCTTAAATCAGGGTTTACATCACCTGGCATTTATATGCCATGAACCTGTTCAGAGGCAGAAGACAAATGTGTCCCGTTTCAGGAAACCAGGCGTATGTTGCGGGTCACTACTTCACAGAAGAGCCGTTTGAAAGTAAACACATTTTTTTTTTTTAAGAAAATTGAGGCAGAAATGTCTTCTGGAACATGTGAACTTTCATGTGCCTTACTAACAGTGTATGCCATCTGTAAATACTCATTTTAAAAAACTGGAACCTTCCCGCCATGATCATTGCCATGATTGGCTGCGATAATGAGTGAGCTAGACATGCCGAGAGATGAGTTCGGGTTGGTCTGCCGTTATAGCACGTTTCTGTCTTTTTGAGCTGGCCAGTATGTCTAGGTAATCCTGTCTAACATAGAAGAACAATTGCTGCTCTCCACTTTCTGGAGGATCGAGTTTTGAAATCATTGGAATTAGAGTATGATAGCTAAGGAGAAAACTAAAGCTAAGAGAAAACTTCTTCAAACTAAGGCCAACCATGGCATCTGTGACGGGGAGAGGCATCCATCCATGCTAGCTACATTTTAGATATTACACGTTACTAATTTTAACAACTCATTTAAGTCATTTTCATTTGTTATAAACCCTGAAAGTGTACTGTTAGCTAGCTAGCTAATGTTAGCTGGTTGGCTAGCTAGCTAACGTTACGTGTATGAACTTATTATTCACATCTCAGAGCCATTTGCCAGGCTAGTTATAGCCTAATGTTAGCTAGCTAACATTGAACCTGGTTGGTTAGCTACTTGCAGATTCATGGGTAGTTCATTGTTTACCTTTACTCCATTCGGTCTTTGCACCTGTTTCATCCATACGCTAAATTGTAGCAATGTCGTGATGGGTATAGGGAAAATTGGAGTATCATGGAGTAGCCTAATCCTATCAATGTTACACTGAACTGGGTGAATGGAATATGAATGACAGGTATGCAATGTGATGTAATAAAAATAAGGCCATGTTCATAAATTGTTTTATTGTCATCCCTTCTTGAACGGCACCAACCGCCACTAGCCTTGATATAGTGTTGACATAATATATACTGAACAAAAATATGAATGCAATTTCTAAGATTTTACAGAGTTACAGTTCATAGAAGGAAATCAGTCAATTGAAATAAATTAATTTCACATGAATGGGCAGGGGCGCAGCCATGGGTGGACCTGGGCAGGCATAGGCACACCCACTTGGGAGCCAGGCCCAGCCAATCAGAATGAGCGCCCCCCACGGTTGTGAGGCCGGTTGGACATCCTGCCTAATTCTCTAAAACGAAGTTGAAGGTGGCTTATGGTAGAGAAATTAACATTAAATTCTCAGGCAACGTCTATGGTGGGCATTCCTGCAATCAGCATGCCAGTTGCACACTCCCTCAAAACTTGAGACATCTGTGGCACTGTATTGTGTGACAAAACTGTACATTTTAGAATGGCCTTTTATTGTCCCCAGCACAAGGTGCACCTGTGTAATCATGCTGTTTAATCAGCTTCTTGATATGCCACACCTGTCAGGTGGATGGATAATCTTGGAAAATGAGAAATGTTCACCAACAAGGATGTAAACAAATGTGTGCACAAAATTTGAGAGAAATTTGCTTTTTGTGTTTGTATGGAACATTTCTGGGATCTTTTATTTCAGCTCATGAAACATGGGATCAACACTTTACACGTTTCTTCAGTGTACAACTTCAACTTCTCTGACAGTTATGTAATACTAGAGAGAAGGAAACCACACAAACACGTCTCCTGGGACCACTCTGAGACCCTCATCTCTCGCTGTTAAAATACCAGTAGTGGTTCCCATAGCTTACTGTTGTTGGTGTGAGCATGGAGCTGGCAATAGCAGAGTTGTGGGTTTGATTCCTGCATTGGCCACTAAATAAACACGTTAACTGCATGAATGTATTGTCCTCACGACATCAAGCTATCCATGTTCATTGACTGGCCATCGTACTTTAACTTCATACAAATAACATACAGTATATGAAAGGTCTAAGGAAACATCGCAAAACACCCACGTCACCAACAGTAATAACTTCAGCCAGGCTCAGAGTGATGTGACTCTGTCTCTCTCTGTGACCCAGCATGTAAGACTGAACAGTCTCCCGACATCTGCATGGCATTAATAACCGGCCTATAAGCATAATGTGTGTGTGTGTCACAGCAAACACCCCTGTGAAAGTCGCTCCCATTGGTCATACACTACAATGACTCCAGCCCTTCTCTCCCTCCCTCCAGAGGTCATTTCCCACTGCGTGGGCGTTGGTTTAAACAACACTGAGGGAAAGCGCAATTTAGCCTGTGATTGCTGGTAAGCAATTACCGTACCGAGCATAGAGATTGCACTGAAGAGCGAGAGAGAAAAAAAGTTGGTAAGAGCATTTTAAGTATTGATGTTCCTTACTTAGTGAAATGAATCACTTGATAAAATGCTGCTTGACTGCAAACAAATAAACTGTGACTGAGCAGGACAGGGAGAAAGACCCAAGCATTAGACTGGCTGTAGCTCTGGCTAACATTAACACCCCCTTCAGAGAGAGAGAGAGAGACAGGGAGAGAGACTTGGCACTACTTTATCCCTGACCTCAACCCAGAGTCTCTTAGAGCGTTCACAGTCAGTCCACTGACACCCCTAACAGATCACAGCAAAATCACACTACTTGAACAGAGCTATGCTCAATCATGAGGAATCAAGGCCAAAAGAACTGAATAATATTGAGAAATGCTATAGATGGAAGGAAAGTAGTGTGAAAATCTACCAAATAACAATTAGGCAACAACAAATTCAATCCCTTCTTGATAATTTCCTGGACAAAAAGGTTTCACTGTAATGGTGAATGTGTAAACCTGGCAGTAGAAACCCTAAACATTATTTGACCTCTCAGCTTCCCTGTCAAATAAAACAATTGAAGCAGACAACCTAAGAAAATTAACCAACCCCAAAAGGCCTGTGGGGCTGATGGTATCCTAAATTAAATTATAAAATATACAGACCACAAATTCCAATTGGCTATACTTAAACTCTTTAACATCATCCTCAGCTCTGGCATCTTCCCCAATATTTGGATCCAAGGACTGATCACCAAAGTGGAAACAAATTTGACCCCAATAACCACCGTGGGATATCTGTCAACAGCAACCTTGGGAAAACTCCTCTGCATATTCATTAACCGAGCAAATGCCAAATTGGCTTTATACCAAATTACCGTACGACAGACCACGTATTCACCCTGCACACACTAATTGACAAACAAACAAACCAAAACAAATGCAGTCTTCTCATGCTTTGTTGATTTCAAAAAAGCTTGAGACTCAATTTGGCATGAGGGTCTGCTATACAAACTGATGCAAAGTGATGTTGGGGGAAAAACATACGACATTATTAAAATCCAATAAGTGTGTGGTTAAAATGGACAAAAAACATTTATTTCCACAGGGCCTGGAGATGAGACGGGGATGCAGCTTAAACCCCACCCTCTTCAACATATATATATATATATATCAACTATTGGCGAGGGCACTAGAACAGTCTGCAGCACCCACCCTACTAGAATCTGAAGTCAAATGCCTACTGATGATCTGGTGCTTCTGTCAGGGCATACACCTAGCATCTAGATCTTCTGCACAGATTCTGTCCGACCTGGGCACAGACAGAAAATCTCAGTAAGACAAAAAATAATTGTGTTCTGAAAAAGGTCCAGTTGCCAGGACCACGAAAATAAATTCCATCTAGACACCGTTGCCCTAGAGCTAAAAAAAAACGATACATACCTTGGCCTAAACATGAAGCCACACAGGTAACTTCCACAAAGCTGTGAACTATCTAAGAGGAAAGAGTCTTTTATGCCTTCAAAATGAACATAAAATTCAACATACCAATTAGGATCTGGTTAAAAATACTTGAATCAGTTATAGAACCCATTGCCCTTTATGGTTGTGAGGTCTAGGGTCCGCTCACCAACCAAGAATTCACAAAATGGGACAAACACCAAATTGAGAGTCTGCATGCAGAATTCTGCAAAAACATCCTCGGTGTACAACGTAGAAGACCAAATAATACACGCAAATCCAGAAAAGAGAGCTTCAATTCTACAACCACCTAAAGGAAGTGATTCCCAAACCTTCCATAACAAATACATCACATACAGAGAGATGAACCTGGAGAAGAGTCCCCTAAGCAAGCTGGTCTTGCTCTTGCTCTGTTCACAAACACCCTCCACAGATCCCCAGGACAGCAAAACTATTAAACCCAGCCAAATCATGACAAAACAAAAAGAGAATTACTTCACATTGGAAAGAATTTGCAAAAAAAGAGAGAGTGCACAGAGAGTGCACAGTGGCAGAATACCTGACCACTGTGACAGACCCAAAATTAAGAACATATTTGACTATGTACAGTGAGCATTGCTACTGAGAAGGCTACCGAAGGCAGACCTGGCTCTCAAGAGAAGACAGGCTATGTGCACACTGCCCACAAAAAAGGTGGAAACTGAGCTGCACTTACTAACCTCCTGACAAATGTATGAGCATATTAGAGAGACATGTTTCCCTCAGATTACACAGACCCACAAATAATTAGAAAAAATATATATATTTTGATAAACTCCCATATCTACTGGGTGAAATTCCACAGTGTGCATCACAGGAGCAAGATTTGTGACCTGTTGCCACGAGAAAAGGGAAACCAGTGAAGAACAAACACCATTGTAAATACAACCCATATTTATGCTTATTTTTTTCCCCTAGTGTACCCTTAACCATTTGTACATCGTTGCAACACTGTATATATACATAACATGACATTTGTAATGTCTTTATTGTTTTGAAAATTCTGAATGTGTAATATTGCCATCACAGCAGCAAGATGTGTGACCTGTTGCTACAAGAAAAGGGCAACCAGTGAAGAACAAACATTGTAAATATAGCCCATATTTATGATGATTTATTTTCCCTTTTGTACTTTAATATGATTACAACAGTGTATATAGACACTGATATTTGAAATGTCTTTATTCTTTTGAAATGTTTGTGAGTGTCTACTGTTCACTTTGTATTGTTTATTTCACTTGCTTTGGCAATGTAAACACATGTTTTCCATGCCAATAAAAACCTGAAAAATTTATATTTCAATTCAGAGAGAGAGAAAGAGAGAGAGAGCTGTAGTGTGTTAGAGGGATTTAAATCAGTGCTGTAGTCCACACTGTTCTTACACAGGCAGGTTAGGACACACACCACTCTCATAACAGCCTAATGATGATAACCTTTAACCTACCACTAATCTCTATCAGAATAAACTAAATGTAAATAGGATTGACACCAAACCATACCCACGTGTGTTTGCTTTTACCAGCGTCTCACCAACAAGGCATTGTCACCCATACACCATAGTATCGTTATCATCCATAGTACCTATAGCATCCATAGCATCCATAGCATCTATTAAATACATAGCATCCATAGCATCTATAGCATCTATTAAATACATAGCATCCATAGCATCCATAGCATCTATAGCATCTATAGCATCCATAGCATCTATTAAATACATAGCATCATAGCATCCATAGCATCTATAGCATCTATTAAATACATAGCATCTATAGCATCTATAGCATCTATTAAATACATAGCATCCATAGCATCTATAGCATCTATTAAATACATAGCATCTATAGCATCTATAGCATCTATTAAATACATAGCATCCATAGCATCTATAGCATCTATTAAATACATAGCATCCACAGCATCTATAGCATCTATTAAATACATAGCATCCACAGCATCTATAGCATCTATTAAATACATAGCATCTATAGCATCTATAGCATCTATTAAATACATAGCATCCATAGCATCCATAGCATCTATAGCATCTATAGCATCCATAGCATCTATTAAATACATAGCATCCATAGCATCTATAGCATCTATTAAATACATAGCATCTATAGCATCTATTAAATACATAGCATCTATAGCATCTATAGCATCTATTAAATACATAGCATCCATAGCATCTATAGCATCTATAGCATCTATTAAATACATAGCATCCATAGCATCTATAGCATCTATAGCATCTATTAAATACATAGCATCCATAGCATCTATAGCATCTATTAAATACATAGCATCTATAGCATCCATAGCATCTATAGCATCCATAGCATCTATTAAATACATAGCATCTATAGCATCTATAGCATCTATTAAATACATAGCATCTATAGCATCCATAGCATCTATTAAATACATAGCATCTATAGCATCCATAGCATCTATTAAATACATAGCATCTATAGCATCCATAGCATCTATAGCATCTATAGCATCCATAGCATCTATAGCATCTATTAAATACATAGCATCTATAGCATCCATAGCATCTATTAAATACATAGCATCCATAGCATCTATAGCATCCATAGCATCTATTAAATACATAGCATCTATAGCATCCATAGCATCTATTAAATACATAGCATCTATAGAATCCATAGCATCTATAGCATCCATAGCATCCATAGCATCTATAGCATCTATTAAATACATAGCATCTATAGCATCCATAGCATCTATTAAATACATAGCATCCATAGCATCCATAGCATCCATAGCATCTATTAAATACATAGCATCTATAGCATCCATAGCATCTATTAAATACATAGCATCCATAGCATCTATAGCATCCATAGCATCTATTAAATACATAGCATCTATAGCATCCATAGCATCTATTAAATACATAGCATCCATAGCATCCATAGCATCTATTAAATACATAGCATCTATAGCATCCATAGCATCTATTAAATCTATAGCATCCATAGCATCTATAGCATCCATAGCATCTATAAAATACATAGCATCCACAGCATCTATAGCATCTTCACCCCGCTACCATCCAAAAGGCGAGGTTAGTAGAGGTGCATCAAAGCTGGGACTGAGAGACTGAACAACTCAAGGCCATCAGACTGTTTAATAGGCATCACTAGCTGGCCTCCGACCAGTACCCTGCCCTGAAATGTAGTCACTGTTACTAGCTGGCCTCCGACCAGTACCCTGCCCTGAAATGTAGTCACTGTTACTAGCTGGCCTCCGACCAGTACCCTGCCCTGAAATGTAGTCACTGTTACTAGCTGGCCTCCGACCAGTACCCTGCCCTGAAATTTAGTCACTGTTACTAGCTGGCCTCAGACCAGTACCCTGCCCTGAAATGTAGTCACTGTTACTAGCCGGCTACCACCCAGTACCCTGCCCTGAAATGTAGTCACTGTTACTAGCTGGCCTCCGACCAGTACCCTGCCCTGAAATGTAGTCACTGTTACTAGCTGGCCTCCGACCAGTACCCTGCCCTGAAATGTAGTCACTGTTACTAGCTGGCCTCCGACCAGTACCCTGCCCTGAAATTTAGTCACTGTTACTAGCTGGCCTCAGACCAGTACCCTGCCCTGAAATGTAGTCACTGTTACTAGCCGGCTACCACCCAGTACCCTGCCCTGAAATGTAGTCACTGTTACTAGCTGGCCTCCGACCAGTACCCTGCCCTGAAATGTAGTCACTGTTACTAGCCGGCTACCACCCAGTACCCTGCCCTGAAATGTAGTCACTGTTACTAGCTGGCCTCCGACCAGTACCCTGCCCTGAAATGTAGTCACTGTTACTAGCCGGCTACCACCAAGTACCCTGCCCTGAAATGTAGTCACTGTTACTAGCCGGCTACCACCCAGTACCCTGCCCAGAAATGTAGTCACTGTTACTAGCTGGCCTCCGACCAGTACCCTGCCCTGAAATGTAGTCACTGTTACTAGCCGGCTACCACCCAGTACCCTGCCCTGAAATGTAGTCACTGTTACTAGCTGGCCTCCGACCAGTACCCTGCCCTGAAATGTAGTCACTGTTACTAGCTGGCCTCCGACCAGTACCCTGCCCTGAAATGTAGTCACTGTTTCTAGCCGGCTACCACCCAGTACCCTGCCCTGAAATGTAGTCACTGTTACTAGCCGGCTACCACCAAGTACCCTGCCCTGAAATGTAGTCACTGTTACTAGCCGGCTACCACCCAGTACCCTGCCCAGAAATGTAGTCACTGTTACTAGCCAGCTACCACCCAGTACCCTGCCCTGAAATGTAGTCACTGTTACTAGCTGGCCTCCGACCAGTACCCTGCCCTGAAATGTAGTCACTGTTTCTAGCCGGCTACCACCCAGTACCCTGCCCTGAAATGTAGTCACTGTTACTAGCTGGCTACCAACCAGTACCCTGCCCTGAAATGTAGTCACTGTTACTAGCAGGCTACCAACCAGTACCCTGCCCTGAAATGTAGTCACTGTTACTAGCTGGCCTCCGACCAGTACCCTGCCCTGAAATGTAGTCACTGTTACTAGCTGGCCTCCGACCAGTACCCTGCCCTGAAATGTAGTCACTGTTACTAGCTGGCCTCCGACCAGTACCCTGCCCTGAAATGTAGTCACTGTTACTAGCTGGCCTCCGACCAGTACCCTGCCCTGAAATGTAGTCACTGTTACTAGGTGGCCTCCGACCAGTACCCTGCCCTGAAATGTAGTCACTGTTACTAGCTGGCCTCCGACCAGTACCCTGCCCTGAAATGTAGCCACTGTTACTAGCTGGCCTCCGACCAGTACCCTGCCCTGAAATGTAGTCACTGTTACTAGCTGGCCTCCGACCAGTACCCTGCCCTGAAATGTAGTCACTGTTACTAGCTGGCCTCCGACCAGTACCCTGCCCTGAAATGTAGTCACTGTTACTAGCCGGCTACCACCAAGTACCCTGCCCTGAAATGTAGTCACTGTTACTAGCCGGCTACTACCCAGTACCCTGCCCTGAAATGTAGTCACTGTTACTAGCCGGCTACCACCCGGTACTCAACCCTGCACCTTAGAGGTTGCTGCCCTATGTACTGTACATAGACGTGGAACACTGGTCACTTTAATGTTTACATACTGTTTTACCCATTTCATATGTATATACTGTATTCCAGTCAAGGCCTATTCTATTTCATTATTGCTGTACATATACTATTCTTCAGATATACTACATATTCTATACATATCCATATACTGTCCATATTGTCTATACATCCCATCACATATATACACCGAGTGTACAAAACATTAGTAACACCATCCTAATATGGAGTTGGACCTCTCCCTTTTGCCCTCAGAACAGCCTCAATTTGTCAGGGCATTGGACTCTACGTTCCAAAGGGATTCTGGCCATTGTGGACTCCAATGCTTCCCACAGTTGTGTCAAGTTGGCTGGATGTCCTTTGGGTGGTGGACCATTCTGTTGCAGTTCTTGACAAACCGGTGCGCCTGGCAGCTACTACCAAACCCTGTTCAAAGGCACTTCAATGTTTTGTCTTGCCCATTCACCCTCTGAATGGCACACATATACAATTCACCCTCTGAATGGCACACATATACAATTCACCCTCTGAATGGCACACATACACAACTCACCCTCTGAATGGCACACATACACAATTCATGTCTCAATTGTCTCAATGTTTAGAAATCCTTCTTTAACCCATCTCCTCCCCTTCATCTACACTGATTGAAGTGGATTTAACAGGTGACATCAACAAGGGATCATAGCTTTCACCTGGATTCACCTGGTCAGTCTGTCAAGGAAAGAGCAGGTGTTCTTAATGTTTTGTATACTCAGTACATACATTTATACTCCGGACTTCGACTTTGCTCATCCTAAATTCTCTATATATCTTAATTCAATTATTTTACTTTTTAGATGTGTGTATTGTTAAATACTACTGCACAGTTGGAGCTAGGAACACAAGTATTTCACTACGCCTGCAATAACATCTGCTAAATATGTGTTTGTGATTAATAACATTAGATTTGATAAGCAATATACAAAAAGCATGTACCTATGTACTACTGTTCACTATAAATAAAATACAAGTACTGACAGTTGATGGACAAATGGCATTGAAAAAATGTACCATTTAATCAATGCAAGTGCAAACATTGTATCATCAGGAGAGGATGTTTATATAGTACATATCAACAAAGTGCCAGTCCAAGGGGTGGAACAAATGCTTCTGATAGGTGAGTGGACATGAACACACACGATAGGATCTTACCTGATCTAAACTTGCTTCGTATCAGTATGGAGCGTTCAGAGCCCAGTAAAGTCATGATGCTAACTGTATGGTTCCAGTGTACAGGAGAGAAAAAGAGAACAGACGGACACACTTTCACTTTAATGCCCCTGGCCCTTCCTGGGACCGGAGACCGAGACCAGAGCTGTCCAAACGCGCGTCATTAACAACAGTTAACAGCTACTACAAGAAAAGACACAAAAAAAAAAAAATTGTGTCTCTCTTCACTCCTCTCGCTCTCCCTTGGGTAGCTGTGGGAGTCCGATAGTGAGGTAGACAGTCAGGCTTTGGTCTCATGTAGCTCTGAGTCTCCACTCCAGAGGGAGTGGAGTGATATACCTCTGCTGGGAGGAGCTAACCACTGAGGGTTCCTATAGCCCCTCTGGGGAGGGGCTAGGAGCTAAAGTTTCTGGTAGCTCCTCCTTCCAGGGAGAAGAGGACTGCTGGCTGGAGACTCCCTCTGACCTTCTGGATATGTTACTGCTTGTGTCATAAATAGTAGGGTGTTTGAGTATGCAATTTTTTTAAATGTAATAGTGTGTGAGTATACTTTAAATGGCCTAAATGTCATACTCATTTTAGGCTTTGACAACAGATGGTCAATTAGATATCGGGATATTTTCCGAAATCAACAAATAGCAGGAAACGCAATCGCGTATGACTCATTCTCAGTATGCTAAAATATATATAATTTTTTAATAGTACGTGAATAAAAAAACAAACAAGTATGGTTTAAATGCCAGGATGTTATACTTTGGATGCCATCTACCGTAGGTCCCTTCGTTTTGTTACAGGTGATCGTTTTGATCACTCCACCCTGTATCAAAAGTTTTGCTGGCCTTCGCTAAAAGACCAGTAGATCTCTATATTACTTCCTTTTTGTTCACAAGGCCCTAGTTCATAAACGTACTGAGTTGCCTAACCCATTCCCAGTATTGGTTCATTCTTGAGGTTCCTAGAGTCTCCACCGAGGTAAATCTGCTTTTAGTTTGAAGTTCTGATGCAGTTTGAGCAAATTTAAGTATTGAATGGGGACGTATTTGTGGAGGAATGTATCTGTTTTTCTGGATGATATGGGATGTTTTATTTGTGCTTCCTATGACTGTGTTTTTGATTTTCAATATGTACAGTTGAAGTGGGAAGTTTACATACACTTAGGTTGGAGTCATTAAAACTCATTTTTCAACCACTCCACAAATTTCTTGTTAACAAACTATAGTTTTGGCAAGTCGGTTAGGACATCTACTTTGTGCATGGCACAAGTAATTTTTCCAACAATTGTTTACAGACAGATTATTTCACTTATAATTTACTGTATCACAATTCCAGTGGGCCAGAAGTTTACATACACTAAGTTGACTGTGCCTTTAAACAGTATGGATTCCCCAAAATTATGTCATGGCTTTAGAAGCTTCTGATAAGCTAATTCCCCAAAATTATGTCATGGCTTTAGAAGCTTCTGATAAGCTAATTGACATCATTTGTGTCAATTGGAGGTGTACCTGTGGATGTATTTCAAGTCCTACCTTCAAACTCAAGTGCCTCTTTGCTTGACATCATGGGAAAATAAAAATAAATCAGCAAAGACCTCAGAAAAGAAAAATTGTAGATGTCAACAAGTCTGGTTCATCCTTGGGAGCAATTTCAAAATGCCAGAAGGAACCACGTTCATCTGTACACACAATAGTACGTAAGTATAAACACCATGGGATCACGCAGCCGTCATACCGCTCAGGAAGGAGACGTGATCTGTCTCCTAGAGATGAACTTACTTTGGTGTGAAAAGTGCAAATCAATCCCAGAACAACAGCAAAGGACCTTGTGAAGATGCTGGAGGAAACAGGTACAGAATTATCTATATCCACAGTAAAATGAGTCCTGTATCACCATAACCTGAAAGGCTGCTCAGCAAGGAAGAAGCCACTGCTCCAAAACCACCATAAAAAAGCCAGACTACGGTTTGCAACTGCACATGTGGACAAAGATCGTACTTTTTGGAGAAATGTCCTCTGGTCTGATGAAACAAAAATAGAACGGTTTGGCCATAATGATCATCGTTATGTTTGGGGGAAAAATGGGGAGGTTTGCAAGTCAAAGAACACCATCCAAACCGTGAAGCACGCCCTTGCAAAAGAAGCACGCCCTCCTGCAGCAAAGCACCCCCACAACATCATGAAGCATGGGGGTGGCAGCATCATGTTGTGGAGGTGCTTTGCTGCAGGAGGGACTGGTGCGCTTCACAAAATAGATGGCATCATGAGGAGGTAAGATTATGTGGATACATTGAAGCAACATCTCAAGACATCAGTCAGGAAGTTAAAAGCTTGGCTGTAAATGGGTCTTCCAAATGGACAATGACCCAAAGCATACTTCCAAAGTTGTGGCAAAATGGCTTAAGGACAACAAAGTCAAGGTATTGGAGTGGCCATCACAAAAGCCCTGACCTCAATCCTATAGAACCTTTGTGGGCAGAACTGAAAAAACGTGTGCGAGCAAGAAGGCCCTAAAAGCTGAAATAAATAATTCTCTCTACAATTCATCTGACATTTCACATTCTTAAAATAAAGTGTTGAGCCGAGCTGACCTAAAACAGGGGATTTTTACTAAGATTAAATGTCAGGAATTGTGAAAAACGGAGTTTAAATGTATTTGGCTAAGGTGTATGTAAACTTCCCACTTCAACTGTGTGTTTGGGTACAATTTGTATATTTATGTTGCATATACAGGACACATTTGTAAAAGAGACTCTCAATATGTAAAAAAATATATTTTATTAATAAAGGTTCAATAATTATACAAATAAATAAAATACTATTTTTGACTCTTCAGCTAGTAAAATTTGCACACTTTTCCCACAATCCATTAGAAGAGGTGGGCTGCAAGTGATAGGCCATAGTTCTCTTCAAATAGCCAAACAACAAAACCCAGCTACTTAGAAGATGCTGAATAGCGAAGCTTCTGCGGTGGTGTTCAAATATAGGCTATCATCACTCAACTCACAGCTCCTCAAGGCCTGCTTCAATTCAGGTAAAATAAACCCAAGTTCACTCAATTACACTTCCAGAGCCATTGCTTCAATCATTTTCACTCCCAGAGGCTTTGCTTTAGGACCTAAAGGTAAATGTCTCATGTAAACCGTTCCCACCACTGTCCCTGGGTCCTGTTCCCACCACTGTCCCTGGGTCCTGTTCCCACCACTGTCCCTGGGTCTTACAGTGTCACCAAGTAAATAACACACAGTCTCCTCGTTCCAGTTTCTATCCTGGCTATCCCCACCATATGCACAACACTGCTTGGGTTTAATGACTAAGAATTCATACACAAGAGTGAAGCACACACACACATACTTACGGGGACACACCCACCCACCCAGAGTGCTTAAAGGGAGGGTTGGTGGTTGGGTCTGACACACAGCATGGGAGGGAGATTCCTGTAGAGTTCACCCAGCCCTGGACTAATCCTACCCTTTAATTGTGTGTCAACGGACGTGACAAGTCTCATCTGAACTCTCTGGAAACTCAGAAACTGTGTGTGTGAGTGAACCTTTTAAAATGTAATGTGATTTGTGGATAAAAAAATTAAAGTGTGTGTCTCCTCACAAATAGATTAATTACCTTGGGTTTATGATTTATGTTTGTGTTCAGTAGTACAACATGACCTGGCCCCCATATGCTCTGCAGTATAATTAAGCAATAAGGCATGAGGGTGTATGGTATAAGGCCAATATTCCACGGCTAAGGGCTGTTCTTAAGCACGACATACAGCCCTTACCCTTGGTATATTGGCCATATACCACAACCCCCAGAGGTACCTTATAGCTATTATAAACTGGTTACGTAATGTAATAAGATCAGTAAAAATAAATGTTTTGTCATACCTGTGGTATATGGTCTCATATACCACAGCTTTCAGCCAATCAGCATTCAGGGATCGAACCACCCAGTATATAATGGTCATTTTAGACATGCTACACTGTCATAATTTAAGTAATTAAGTACTCGGTGCCAAATAACATACAGTTTCTTTAAACCACATTGAACTCATCAGCCAGGTTAACCAACAACTAGACTAGGGTTTATTGTCCAGACTGATTTATCAAAAAATACAAAATTGTGAACACTTTATGTACACTTGCTTTTTGTAGTCTTACAGATACATATATATTTAAACGTTGGGACTGTAGGGTTGCAAAATTCCTGGAACTTTCAATAAATTCCCTTGTTTTCCAGAAATCTGGATTTTCTGCTTATTCTCTCCTGATTCTAGATTTCTGGAAAACCAGGGTTTTTTATTGAAAGTTCCCTGAATTATGCAACCCTAGTTGGGAGTTACAAACAAATCTAATAATGTGAAGTGAAAATGACGTACACATCTAGGATGAACTTTTAAACCCAGTCCTTACCCTTTCAACCAATGACTGGTCAGACACATTTTTTTTTTTTTTACATTTGCATGGACTAACTGCAAGGAACTTGTTCTTTCATTTCAAAACAATGGCACTAACCTAGCTTGTGTTCTTCAAACTACACTGCACAGCGCATTTCTGGTATCCAGCTTTGTTTACGCGAAATAGCCACTGATAGGAAGTGTTCCTTGCTTGGCATATCACAGTACACGTGCCGTGTGTGTGTGTGTGTGTGCAACCCCAGCAGCACACACACACACACACACACACACACACACACACACAACTACCAGGCCGGTTTAAACACACATACCACAAAGGACTACCAGGCAGGTCTTTCCCCACACATGACTACCAGGCTGGTTTACCTACACACACCACTACCAGAGTGGTTTTACCACCCACACAGGATACAGGACTACCAGGCTGGTTTACCCACACACCACTACCAGAGTGGTTTACCCACACAGGATACAGAACTACCAGGCTGGTTTACCCACACACCACTACCAGAGTGGTTTACCCACACAGGATACAGAACTACCAGGCTGGTTTACCCACACACCACTACCAGAGTGGTTTACCGACACCCCACACAGTAATACCAGGTTGGTTTACCCACACAGGACTACCAGGCTGGTTTACTGACACAGGACTACCAGGCTGGTTTACCAACAAAGGACTACCAGGCTGGTTTACCCACAAAGGACTACCAGGCGGGTTTACCCACACAGGACTACCAGGCGGGTTTACCCACACAGGAGTACCAGGCGGGTTTACCCACACAGGAGTACCAGGCTGGTTTACCCACACAGAAGTACCAGGCGGGTTTACCCACACAGGAGTACCAGGCGGGTTTACCCACACAGGAGTACCAGGCTGGTTTACCCACACAGAAGTACCAGGCGGGTTTACCCACACAGGAGTACCAGGCTGGTTTACCCACACACTATACAGGACTACCAGGCTGGTTTACACACACACTATACAGGACTATCAGGCTGGTTTACACACACACGATACAGGAATATAAGGCTGGTTTACACACACACTATACAGGACTATCAGGCTGGTTTACACACACACACTATACAGGACTACCTGGCTGGCTTCCCCACACAAAGGACTACCAGGCTGGTTTACACAAAGGACTACCAGGATATTTTTTGGTTAGACCGGTAGACCTGGTTTATTCACACAGGACTACCAGGCTGGTTTACCCACACAATGGACTACCAGGCTGGTTTACCCACACAAAGGTCTGCCAGGCTGGTTTATCCACACAAAGGACTACCAGGCTGGTTTACCCACACAAAGGACTACAAGGCTGGTTTACCCACACAAAGGACTACGAGGCTGGTTTACCCACACAAAGGACTACCAGGCTGGTTTACCCACACACTATACAGGACTACCAGGCTGGTTTACCCACACAAAGGTCTACCAGGCTGGTTTATCCACACAAAGGACTACCAAGCTGGTTTACCCACACAAAGGACTACGAGGCTGGTTTACCCACACAAAGGACTACGAGGCTGGTTTACCCACACAAAGGACTACCAGGCTGGTTTACCCACACACTATACAGAACTACCTGGCTGGTTTCCCCACACAAAGGACTACCAGGCTGGTTTACACAAAGGACTACCAGGATATTTTTTCTACCGTGACTCTTTTTTTCCCCACACATTGGATGTGAAATTAAATGTCTGCCCTGTACCGTCAGTATTGTGAATTACATAGTTAGGAAACAAAGGCTCCAAAAATTATGTCTGACTGATGCATCCTTTTATCAGAGCTAATCAGGCTTATCAGGGGCACAATAACTTGTTCACCACCAGAGGGGGAAAAATGACATGATTGTGTAAAACAGATACACAGCGATAGTGGAGAAGAGGGAAAGGCAGAAAGAAGACAGATTGCAAGAAAGAGAGACAGAAAGAGAGACAGAAAGAGACAGAGACAGAAAGAGAGACAGTAAGAGAGACAGCAGAAGAGACAGAAAGAAAGAGAAAGGGAGACAGTAAGAGAGAAAGGGAGACAGTAAGAGAGAAAGGGAGACAGTAAGAGAGAAAGGGAAACAGAGACAGAAAGAGAAACAGAAAGAAAGACACAGTAAGAGACAAAGAGGAAATGAGACAGTAAGAGAGAAAGGGAGACAGATATTTAGAAATTGAGACAGCAATAGAGACAGAAAGAGAGAAAGGGAGACAGTAAGAGAGACAGAAAGAGAGACAGAATGAGAGAGAGAGAGAGACAGTAAGAGAGACAGTAAGAGAGACAGTAAGAGAGACAAGCAAAAACAGAACGAGAGAAAGGGAAACAGAAAAAGGGAGACAGCAAGAGAGTAAGATAGACAGAACGAGAGACAGAACGAGAGACAGAACGAGAGAGAGAGAGAGAGAGACGATAAGAGACAGAAAGAGAAAAAGGAGACAGAGAGAGCGAAAGGGAGACCGTAGGAGAGACAGAAAGAGAAAGGGAGACAGTAAGAGACAGAAAGAGAGAAGGGGAGACAGTGAGAGAAAAAGTGAGCCAGTAAGAGAGACAGTAAGATAGAAAGGTAGACAGTAAGAGAGACATAAAGAGAGGCAGTATGAGTAAGAGGCAGTAAGAGAAAGGGAGACAGTAAGAGAGAAAGGGAAACCGTAAGAGAGAAAGGGAGACAGAGTGTAAGAAAGACAGAACGAGTAAGAGAGACAGTAAGAGAGAGAAAGGGAGGCAGTAAGAGAGAGAAAGGGAGAAAGGGAGACAGTAAGAGACAGAAAGAGAGAGAAAGACAGTAAGAGAGACAGAAAGAGAGAGAAAGACAGTAAGAGAGACAGAAAGAGAGAAAGGGAGACAGTGAGAGAGAGAAAGACAGTAAGAGAGACAGAAAGAGAGAAAGGGAGACAGTAAGAGAAAGAAAGACAGTAAGAGACAGAAAGAGAGAAAGGGAGACAGTGAGAGATAGAAAGACAGTAAGAGAGACAGAAAGAGAGAAAGGGAGACAGTAAGAGAAAGAAAGACAGTAAGAGACAGAAAGAGAGAAAGGGAGACAGTAAGAGAGAGAAAGACAGTAAGAGAGACAGAAAGAGAGAAAGGGAGACAGTAAGAGAGAGAAAGACAGTAAGAGAGACAGAAAGAGAGAAAGGGAGACAGTGAGAGAGAGAAAGACAGTAAGAGAGACAGAAAGAGAGAAAGGGAGACAGTGAGAGAGAGAAAGACAGTCTCTTACTGTCTCACTTTCTCCCTTTCTGTCTCCCTTTTCCCTTTCTGTAAGAGAAAGAATGTTGGAGACGAGTGTTAAATCCCACTCTGGCGCTGTTCTGTGCCGAGTTCTAATTAAGCATCCAGAGGGGAACACACAGAACCCAAACTAGACGTGGTAGAGAATAGGGCTGGGGCCAACAGACACCCAGGACCACTGCTACTATCTCTCTCTCTCCTTCCATCTCTCACTCCCTCTTTCTCTATCGATGTCTCTTCATCCCCCTCTCCAGCAACATTTCTGATTCACTCTTGCTAAACCCCCCTCTCTCTTTCTTCACTCTGTCAACTTTTCCCCTCAACCTCACAGACCCTGGGATCAGAGGGTTGAATGCACTGTCCCAGGCACAGATTGAAGCCGGATCGCGCGAATGCTGCTTCATTACAGCTTAGGCCTAACTCCTGGTTGATATCGTGGGCTACGGACAGGCTTTGAGAGGTATTCTCCAAAATTTCTGTAACACTTTAATATCTGAAAATGTCATATCTGACGGTCCACTTTGTGGTAGTTGTGTGTCTATGACTAACAGTTTTCAATAGATGAAAAGCACATAAAAAAGAAGATATATTTAAAGAGACAATTTTACATTATTGGAAAATGGGATTCCTCAGTATCAGGTTAAATTTAGAGCTGGTGGATTGTGAGTCAGCACAATGCTTCAAGTCTCTACACTCTTAGAAAAAAAGGTGCTCTCTAGAACCTAAAATGGTTCTATTCGGCTGTACACATAGGATAACCCTTTTAGGTTCCATTTAGAACCTTTTCCACAGATGGTTCTAGAAATATATGTCTTTCCGTGTCTTCAGAACGAGTCCAACACTTCCAAATGGCCTGGCTAAAATGAGCTGTCAACCGGCACATTCTCTCAGTCATCGAACAGAGACCATGCCCATGTTATTGTTGTAGACAGCTTGAATTAACCCACCAAAGCTCCATCGACCCCCCTCCGCCAGGTCCCACTTCAGTGATAATGCCCGAGAAGCCGGTGTTTGGCGGATATTGGCACGGGTGTTGTTAGGCCCGAGACGAAGTGTGCCAATGTATCCTCAAACTGTGCCAATATATCCTCCAAACACCGGCTTCAAGGGCATTATCACTTTTATACAACGGGTTACCGACATATTCAAACAATGATTGACATATTTTCATTAAAAATGTTATTTTGATTAATTTATTCATACTCTGTCATCCTTCCACAAGATATAGTGCCACAAATCTAGGGTTGCTACCCAAGCCGGCTGGTCGTTCGTTCTATGGGTTCAGTTGCCAGCGACCCAGTCGTTCAGTCTTTTTGTTCTGTGTCTATGGACGCGACGTTCTTATCCCATGCTTGATAGCTAGCCAACTATGGCTAATTTACAGTCACGTCAAACAGTGCAGCCAGAATAACAACAGTAGTTGTATTTGCATTTGTTTATGCTGTTTTCTAGTGACATTTCATAGCAATGAGCTAACGAGGCGCATTTCACCTGGCATAGAAATTTTGCTCTCACATCAGGACACTTGTTCAGATGAACTAGCCACCTCCAGCCAACAACACAGTTACTGGAACACGAAAGACTGAAAACTAGCTGCACTTTGTTTCGTTTTACATTTTTTTTCAATTGATATTTCTTTGTTTATATCCATAAAAATGACAGCAGCTGATTCATGATTTCGACTGTCTGAGAAACGCTGCCTGCCTGTCTGTCTCGTCCCGACACGTTCATTACTATGGGACAGCTGGAGATCGAATTTGAATATTGAAACAACGTTGCAAATGTCAGAGAGACAGACAGCAAGGTTTATACAAATCTCTGCTGTTGTAAAACTAAATGTTAGTCGAAAAGAAATGTGAGATAATGTATAGATGCTTTTTATAGTGAAGATCAAGTTTATAAATTGCCTGGCTGGGCTGATGAGACAGTGGATTGCTCAGTCAGATGGAACAGAGTAAATAGGTATTTTAACGTCAAAGATTTAGCTGGTGGTAACTTGTGGTATACACACCGGCTGGAATGCAGTTTTAACCAATCAGCATTCAGGATTAGACACATCCGTTGTATAAATCAGTATAGACAAGGTAAATGTTTCCCCTAACTACGGATTACGCTAATAGTTAAGGTTTTGATTTACAGTGATGGGAAAATCTGTTCCTAGACCTGTGCCTAAGGTTGCTGACAGAGCAGACTAGTTGAATGCTACCCTAAGGCACAGATCTAAGATCAGCTTATCCTCCCCAGAGCCATTAGGCAGATAACAGACAAACAGACTCCAGATCAGCGTCTAGGGGAGAGGTTTATCTGAAGCAGTGTTTTGTCAGAGGCAGCCATAGGCCACAGACCGCACCCTGGGTCTATTACGGTTATCCGTTGGAATGGATTCCACTTGACCCCTCAGGACACAAACACATGCTTATTAATAGGCCTGGAAGTGTGTGTGTGTGTGTTATAGTCAAGAGTGTATGGGGGTCATAGACGCCATCGACCCCCAGGTCTGTCTGTGTATGTTTGTATGTATGCATGTGTGTGAGTGTGTGTGTTTTTATCTTCAGACTCAGGCATTCATCAGGAATGGCAGTTTTGGCGTTCAAACCAAAACACACAGCTATCTCTGTTCCTGGATATGTTGAGAGGCTTGACTTATGCACGTTGTCAGTGAGAATATTACACTATCATCACGCTGCCTTTGATAAGGTTTTTTATTACTAGGTAACAAACCTCTCTCTCCTGATTCCAGAATCTGAAACAACAGAGAACTAACAGCCACGGGATCATGTTTGTTTTGAACACCAAGAGGACCGTCACTGGACATGTTGTTTTAGGGTCTGAAAAGAACAAGCTGTCACTGTATCAGCTGTTAAGCGTCAACGCACATATGCCCACAAATACACACGCATGACCGAACGAACGAATGTGTGCGCACACGAACACACACGAACACACACGAACACACACCCAACTTGCATTACCATGTTGTTTGACAGGTGACTGGATACACTGAAGCTGATTCTGTGTACCTCGTATTATGAAACACAGCGTAAATGTTGTTTTTTTTACCTTCATGGCTATGACAATATCCATGTCCAGGCAGAATTCTGCCTCTGGAACCAGATTCAGGACAAGTTAGAGTTACTATGTAGTTGTTAACATTAAAATGTGTAATTCAAACATTAAATGTAGAATAGAGTATTCAGAAATGGCTGAAAAACGGCATTCTATTGTAAAACAGGTTCAAAACAGTTAGGTTTACACAAACTGTACTTATGGCTCCATGTCATACAGCAAGCCAAGTACGCAGAGCCAAGCCTGTAACAGTTGCTCTGAGATGAGACATGCCCTAAGGCCTGTGCTCATCTGATCACACACATATATTTTCCTTTAGCGCAAGGAATCACGCACGCACAAGCAGATACCTACACGCCGTGCAGGAACACACACAGTCCCGTAGCTGTGCTCAGTAGTGGGACTCCCAAGGCAGGCCGTGCAGGGTGAGATAGCGTACTGTGACACCCTCTGTCCCCCCGCCAGGGAGGAGGATGAAGTCACTGGCTGCCTGTCCATGATCAGATGACTTACAGACTCAGATCAGGAAGGAGGGAGGAGGAGGGGGCAAAACAACAACCAAAGTTCAGGCTACGGTATAGACAAATGGTGTTCAGGGACAAGCATCAACTAACCCACTAGACAGCCTGAATTACCCGACTAGACAGCCTGAATTACCCGACTAGACAGCCTGAATTAACCCACTAGACAGCCTGAATTAACCCACTAGACAGCCTGAATTAACTCACTAGACAGCCTGGATTAACCCACTAAACAGCCTGAATTAACCCACTAGACAGCCTGAATTAACCCACTAGACAGCCTGAATTAACCCACTAGACAGCCTGAATTAACCCACTAGACAGCCTGAATTAACCCACTAGACAGCCTGAATTAACACCCTAGACATGATTAAAGGCCCTATAACCCACTAGAGTAGATAGATGATTAAAGTCACTATAATGTCCCAAAAGGCATACGATACAGTAGATCAACCACCCCACTGGTAATCCAATGAATACCACACACCCAACCCCCAAAACACACTCTCTACAGCCCATCTCTGATATGCCCTGACATGTGTCAGCAGTCTGAGGAGGCTCCTGGGGGAGAGACTCCCCCATTACCTGTCTGACTGACTGACTGACAGATTTGACAGCCATGTTATTTGTCTCTGGTGGGATAAGGAGGCCATTCACTAACAGCATACTTCACACAGACATGCTACAGTAACTGACCTCTGTTTGTGTTTAAGTGAGAGTGTGTGTGTGTTTAGGTGTGTGTGTGTGTGTGTGTGTCTGTCTGGCCATCTGAAAATTTGACAGACAGTTAAAGAAATGTTTAGTCTCTGTAGACTATCTTGGCTGAGACATCAGTTCACTACAGATCAACCGATTTGACTTGGAATCAGACAGCAAGCGATTTGTATGAAGAGTAAAATATATGGGTAAATATAAATATATTTAAAAAAAATTATAAATATAAAATACCCTGGGTTCACGCCCAGGCTTTGTCGTAACCGGCCGCGACCGGGAGGTCCGTGAGGCGACGCACAATTGGCCTAGCGTTGTCCAGGTTAGGGAGGGCTTGGCCGGTAGGGATCTCCTTGTCTCATCGCGCACCAGCGACTCCTGTGGCAGGCCGGGCGTAGTGCACACTAACCAAGGTTGCCAGGTGAACAGTGTTTCCTCCAACACATTGGTGCGGCTGGCTTCCGGGTTGGATGCGCGCTGTGTTGGGTTGTGTATTGGAGGACGCATGACTTTCAACCTTCGTCTCTCCCGAGCCCGTACGGGAGTTGTAGCGATGAGACAAGATAGTAGCTGCTAAAAACAATTGGATACCACAAAATTGGGGAGAAAAAGGGGTAAAAAAAAAATCGTAAATAAAATAAAAAGAGTAAAATATATGGTGAATACTGGATTAGTGAGACAGAATCAGAGAAACGAGTTGTTATCTGTGTGAGCGTGTCTGTTTTAGTAATGGAACTAACACACCGGTTGCTCTGTGAGAGTGGTGACACCTCTACAGTCTGGAATGGTTTCATCTCTTGACTTCCATGGGAAATCTACATTCTGGGTGCAACAGTCAAACCAGACCCACATCTGTGACAATAGGCTTTAAACACAAATATTACCATACCATTTCCAGGGCCCATTATGAAAAACAGTATTTTTCACTTGCAGATAAAGAAAAACCATCTCATCACTGTAGGGTTCTGAGTGAACGGTAATGACGATATTGAGAACAAACGACAAATGCTTGAATCCAATTCAAGTCTTTTTTTTACATCGCGATGGAAGGATCGTGCTCAGACGAAACACCAAATATACATTAAATCTTGTCATATACTGCCAACTTACACAACATGTACAGTTGATGTCAGAAGTTTACATAAACCTCAGGCAAATACATTTAAACTGTTTTTCACAATTCCTGACATTTAATCCTTGTAAAAATTCCCTGTTTTAGGTCCGTTAGGATCACCACTTTATTTTCAGAACGTGAAATTCAGAATAATAGTAGAGAGAATGATTTATTTCAGCTTTTACTTCTTTCATAACATTCCCAGTGGGTCAGAAGTTTACATACATTCAATTAGTATTTGGTAGCATGGCCTTTAAATTGTTTAACTAGGGTCAAACGTTTCAGGTAGCCTTCCACAAGCTTCCCACAATAAGTTGCGTGAATTTAGGCCCATTCCTCCTGACAGAGCTAGAGTAACTGAGTCAGGTTTGTAGGCCTCTTTCTTCATACACACATTTTCAGTTCTGCTCATACATTTTCTATTGGATTGAGGTCAGCTATTTTGGAAGTATGCTTAGGGTCATTGTCCATTTGGACCCATTTGCGACCAAGCTTTAATTAACTTCCTGACTGATGTCTTGAGATGTTGCTTCAATATATACACATAATTTTTCTACCTCATGCAAAGTGCACCAGGCTGCAGCAAAGCACCTCCACAACATGATGCTGCCACCCCCATGCTTCACGGTTGGGAAGATGTTCTTCGCTTGCAAGCCTCCCCCTTTTTCCTCCAAACATAACAATGGTCATTTGGCCAAACAGTTCTATTTTTGTTTCATCAGACCAGAGGACATATCTCCGAAAACTATGATGTTTGTCCCCATGTGCAGTGGCAAACCGTAGTCTGGCTTTTTTATGGTGGTTTTGGAGCAGTGGCTTCTTCCTTGCTGAGCGGCCTTTCAGGTTATGTCGATATAGGACTAGTTTTACTGTGGATATAGATACTTTTGTACCCGTTTCCTCCAGCATCTTCACAAGGCCCTTTGCTGTTGTTCTGGGATTGATTTGCACTTTTCGCACCAAAGTACGTTCATCTCTAGGAGACAGAACGTCTCTCCTTCCTGAGCGGTATGATTGCTGTGTGGTCCCATGGTGTTTATACTTGCGTACTATTGTTTATACAGATGAACGTGGTACCTTCAGGCGTTTGGAAATTGCTCCCAAGGATGAACCAGACTTGTGGAGGACTACAATTTTATTTATGAGGTTTTGGCTGATTTCTTTTGATTTTCCCATGAGGCACTGAGTTTGAAGGTAGACCTTGAAATACATCCACACGGGACACCTCCAATTGACTCAAATGATGTCAATCAGCCTATCAGAAGCTTCTAAAGCCATGACATCATTTTCTGGAATTTTCCTAGCTGTTTAAAGGCACAGTCAACTTAGTGTTTGTAAACTTCTGACCCACTGGAATGGTGATACAATTTACAGACAGAAATAATCTGTCTGTAAACAATTGTTAGAAAAATGACTTGTGCCATGCACAAAGTAGATGTCCTAACCGACTTGCCAAAACTATAGTTTGTTAACAAGACATTTGTGGAGTGGTTGAAAAACGAGTTTTAATGACTCCAACCTAAGTGTATGTAAACTTCCCACTTCAACTGTACATTGGTCTCGTTCTCATTGGTCAGGTACAGAAACACCTCTCCATTCTCATTGGTCATTTACATGAACAATTTGTGAAATGGTCACCATGGCAACATATGGCTTCTAGATAATGCTGAAGGTTTTGTATGCATTGGTAAATCTTATCTTAGTTTTCCACACGATTTCCAAAGAGGCCCATACCATCCTAAGAAGGGTTAACTTGCACACAATGATCTCAATACTCTTTGACATGTTCAGACAGAGAGAGAGGGACAAGCTCGTTTTAGCCATGTAATCAATATACATACAGTAAAACATAATCAGTTCCCCATCATCCTTTTGGCCCAATCTACAAGTACGCCAAAACAAACCTAATTTATTCTTATTACAGATACCGAAGTCAGTTTGCCGTATTCTTGGTAAATATGGAGTTGTGTCCAGCACAGCGATGCATCTAATTAGGACTTGTCACATTTATGAGACCTCATTAAAAAAACATGGATAGATTTTCAGTGGGGGAGATTGTAGTATACACTGAGACAGACAAGTGAGTGTGGTGGTGTGTTGTCTGCGTGTAGTCTGTGTGTGTGTGTGTGTGTGCGCGCGCGCGCGCGCGCGTTGTCTGTGTGTGCATGTGTGTGTATGCACATGTGTGTCGTCTGTGTGTGTGTGTGTGACCTTGTGTTGTAGGGCTTGGCTCTGTATTTAGGTGGAACATGAAGCAGCGTGGAGGTTCTTATCTCCCCTGTCTGTTTTGGAGTGGAACACACATCGCCTGCCTGGGGGGATCGCTGCCTGGCCTGGAATGTCCTGCTGGAAACGTCTATAATTGGCTGAACACGACAAATCAGAGGTCACCTGTCAGGATGCTGGTCAAACTCCACGCAGACAGGAAATGATGAGTTCAAAACAACTGGGAACTCAACAAAAAAAAACTAGCTCTGACTGGGCAAAATCATTTTGAACGGTCATCCAACTCGGAACTCATTGTCGGTAACTCTGGCCTCTTTCTAGAGCTCCGACTTCAATATCACTTATGTCATGATTTGACCTCATTTTTCGAGTTCCCAGTTGCCTTGAACACACCATGAGTGGAGATGAGATGGATAATAAGCTGTTCCGTAGGTTTCTGGGAGACGTGTGGAGCCCGGAGAGATGAATTGGAAGGAAGATAAGATAAGGAAGACATTTGAAGGAAGACATTTGAAGGATATGAGATGTTCCATTCCTGTGTGACCAACTGGCTATCAAACCCAGGATGTCCATGCAACTCAAGACTGCGCATTAGCTCTGGCAGAGAACACAAGTCCTCAGGTTTCAGCAAAGTATGTAGGTCTAACATAGTATCTACGTCTGTCAAATATTGCCGTATATGATGTACTGTATTGCATGCAGCTGAAAAGTCAAACCACAATCAGTGTCTTTCTCCCTCGAACATCCCTCTTACTCTGGATTTCATTGGACTTTCCACTTGCAATATCACAAGACAGTGGTCCATATAAAACAAAAGCGACCCAAAAACTTCTTCAATTTTAATGAAAATTCCACTCAGGTGTGTTGGACATGATGAACAACGTAAATAATCAACGACATATTATCAAACTACCATACTCCTCCCAAAGATGTAATTACAGAACAGCCAATCTGACCCGTGATGAACAGTCAGCTTCACTGATAGGATCTCCAAAGTTTTGGCTCGTGCTGACCAAAATCTTAATATAGGAGTTGGTATTCTGTTGTTTTTGCTCTAGCCGGCTCCCCTAGCCAACGGCTGGGTATGTCAGCTAAAACCTTTAAAAAATACGAGCCTCGCAGCCTCTCTGCCGTGTTTTGTTTGGCCTATGGGATAGGCAGCTTTCAATTGGAGACATCTAAGGCAGCATGTGATGGATTCTCTGCTCTCCACTAATGAAGCCCATGTCCATAATCAGACAAGGAGGAGGTTGACTGGTTGTGTTGGCCTTCCAAAAGACGAGGAGGAAGCTGAGTATTGAGCTGACTGGTTGTGTAGGCCTTCCAACAGATGAGGAGGAAGCTGAGTCTATTGAGCTGACTGGTTGTGTAGGCCTTCCAACAAATGAGGAGGAAGCTGAGTCTATTGGGCTGATTGGTTGTGTAGGCCTTCCAACAGATGAGGAGGAAGCGGAGTCTATTGGGCTGATTGGTTGTGTAGGCCTTCCAACAGATGAGGAGGAAGCGGAGTCTATTGGGCTGATTGGTTGTGTAGGCCTTCCACTGGTTCATTCTACTGTATCTGCAGGTGAACCACACATTGGCTCTATTGTGGGAGGTAATAGATGGCTTTTCACTCAATTGTCTCCTAAAGCACTTTGTATTGTGTTAGTGTTTTTACAAGTCAAGCACTACATCATGTGCTCTCTCGGAGTCTGCAACTACATCATGTGCTCTCTCGGAGTCTGCAACTACATCATGTGCTCTCTCGGAGTCTGCAACTACATCATGTGCTCTCTCGGAGTCTGCAACTACATCATGTGCTCTCTCGGAGTCTGCAACTACATCATGTGCTCTCTCGGAGTCTGCAACTACATCATGTGCTCTCGCGAGTCTGCAACTACATCATGTGCTCTCTCGGAGTCTGCAACTACATCATGTGCTCTCTCGAGTCTGCAACTACATCAAGAGAATAAAGGTGAGGAAGGAAACTGGGAAATATTCCTATTAAACACCAGGAAACAATTCCCATCTAACCACAGTAAGCCTTATTCCGAACACATGTTGAGGTTTGGTTGCCTCAAAATCTAATATAAAACCTTGTTGTAGTTTCCGTCCGCCCCACAGACTATGTTAGGTCCACAGGACAGGTGAGACAGTTCGGAGCATACAAGCCTTAGCTGGGAGAAAAATAATAAAACACATTATATAACTTTTTTTTAAATAGAATAATAAAATGCCTTGATGTTGAGAGTGTGTTGATGTCTACCACACAAATCACATTGCTTGAAAAGGAGGCATGTGGGACCTGGCGACGCCACTTTGTGTTTGTGGGCCTGCTTGTTGACACGAGTTCTTTATATCCTATAATTGTTTTGATTTACTCATCGTTGTCCTGGAAACGGGACAGTCTTTGGGCCAGGGTTCTGTGTGCACTCCTATCATCCACAGCATGTCTATAATCACAACCATGTGCTTCCCCATTCAAATGAACATATGGTTCTAACTTCCCCCCCTATTTTGACTAATACATACCTGGGTTTCTGACTAGTAATACCCTAAAATGAATTTTTCTTCTTTTATTTGCAACACATGAGGATGGTTTGGGAGTGGGGAGCGGAGAGGGAGGAATGTTACTGAGAATGATTTCACCTTGCATGCAACCCAGCTCCATCTCTCTTTACCCTTTATTAAAGTCTGTTATAGCTGGTGCCACCATGATGTCTATATTCTCCTGTTGTTCTATATGTAGCTTCCGTTTTAGCCTCTCTATCATTACACCATCTCTATCATTACACCATCTCTATCATTACACCATCTCTATCATTACACCATCTCTATCATTACACCATCTCTATCATTACACCATCTCTATCATTACACCATCTCAGGAAAACAGTGAAGAATGGAGCCCCTACATCCAAAACAGATTTAATCAACTTCCTCATACAGCCTTTATCCATTCACTTAAATGCCACAGATATTATCAATAACTGAGAACACAGAATGCGGTCTATATCTTTGTCTCTTATGAGGTCTCTCTCGTTCCTTCCTCCTCTCCTGTGAGCTGAATCAAAGCTGCATACTGTTTTCCTTTCCACCGAGAGGATTTTCTGTCCTTGAGAAAAAAATTCACCATCCAAAGCTCGTCTGATTCTGTCTCGTATCCATAATACAACACCTGGAAAAAGAAACTGTCCGTTTACCTCTGCTGCCCTCGGGTTTGAAAGCTTTAGGGGCCGTCTTCACCACCACGTGCGAGAGCTGTTTTTGAGCATTTTGTTACACACCTAATAATAGAATACACTGAAATGGATGAGCTCATTGTTCCTGCAGAGCTCAAGGCGAGGGTCTGGGAGAAAGATTTACATTTCTGACAGGTTAAAAAATATATATATATTCTTCCTGGCAAACAGCTGATGAATGAATAATAATGTCATGGCTTAGATTAGATCAATGTCATTATTTACGTAACAGAATCATATCGCATCTTACTGATACCTCAGAGACTATACTATAATAGGTCTGCGTACTTAGAGTGGGTAAAGTAAGCTGCCTGCCTGCCTAAATTGAACATTAATTCCAGGCAACCTTCAAGCTTCTTTAATGAAGTTAATAGATCTGTCTGTAGTGATTGATGTTTTGTAGTCAACCATCCCTCTTCTAATTCACTCATATTCATCCATGCTTTCCTACTTTACAAACCGCTAAAGATCAATCCACAGTACTCCCATCTTATTTCTGCTTCCCTGTTGGCATAGAGGAGTAAAAACATTCAATTATGTCTTCATTTTCTCTGAATTTAGGTTCTACAGCTGGTCAGAGAGACAATCATTAGTTTAGACATGCATTCATACAGACACATATACTGTATATCTCCAATAGATCTGCTTTGCTGAATTAGAGCATGTGGTATCACACGATACTGTCCATCACTGTTTCAGTCCAGCCAATGAGACCATGTTTCAGAAGTACAGTATAGCTGGCCCATCTCTTAGAACACACGATACAATTGAGTGGAATGTCATAAAGCCATGGAATGACTCTCTCCACCAGAGCTGTGAGTGGCAGAAGAGCAGCTGGTCCATCACAGGGACTCTCATCTTGTTAATAAGCTGTTGGAGACTGAGGGCAGAAGCAGCACCAAATACCAGTGCCACCTCATCCACTTAAGAGTACATTCAGAGTGAACCATAGTGTGTTTGTTTCTCTCTCTCTCTCTCTCTCTCTCTCTCTCTCTCTCTCTCTCTCTCTCTCTCTCTCTCTCTCTCTCTCTCTCTCTCTCTCTCTCTCTCTCTCTCTCTCTCTCTCTCTCTCTCTCTCTCTCTCTCTCTCTCTCTCTCTCTCTCTCTCTCTCTCTCTCTCTCTCTCTCTCTCTCTCTCTCTCTCTCTCTCTCTCTCTCTCTCTCTCTCTCTCTCTCTCTCTCTCTCTCTCTCTCTCTCTCTCTCTCTCTCTCTCTCTCTCTCTCTCTCTCTCTCTCTCTCTCTCTCTCTCTCTCTCTCTCTCTCTCGTTTTAGCAACAAAGGTAATGATGATTTATTTATGTCAACTAATCCTCCGTCGTCTTCAAGCCTTTCTCCGTTCGGAGGTGAGCGGTGGTTCGATGATGAATGAAATTTCACGGTTGAATTAAGAGCTTAAAACAACCGCAAAGGAAACACATTCCACCTGCTGCCTATAAAGAAAATGCCCGGCCCTAGTTGTTAGTGTGTTTTTATTAACTCCTCGCTCTCATAGTCCCGATCAAATCTGAGATATAGCTTTTGGCAATTGTGTAGAGAGCACTTTTGTAAGATGAGAGCGCTTGCCAAGAAGTAAACAAATGCTTAGAACAGAACATTACTATTACCACTGAAGTATTACCCCTGTAACCATGGCGTCTGATCTCTGAGCTGCACACGGTCCTCTAGTAGTTATAGTTACAACGAGTTAGACACATTTGTTTGGAAACAGAGCCATTCATCAATAGGATGACATCAAGGGGATATCAACGTACATGCTCATACTAACATTTCATAAAATTAGTCCTCTTATCTACAGTCGTGGCCAAAAGTTTTGAGAATGACACAAATATTAATTTTCACAGTCTGCTGCCTCAGTTTGTATGACGGCAATTTGCATATACTCCAGAATGTTATGAAGAGTGATCAGATGAATTGAAATTAATTGCAAAGTCCCTCTTTGCCATGCAAAATGAACGGAATCCCCAAAAAAGCATTTCCACTGCATTTCAGCCCTGCCACAAAAGGACCGGCTGACATCATGTCAGTGATTCTCTCGTTAACACAGGTGTGAGTGTTGACGAGGACAAGGTTGGAGATCACTCTGTCATGCTGATTGAGTTCGAATAACAGACTGGAAGCTTCAAAAGGAGGGTGGTGCTTGGAATCATTGTTCTTCCTCTGTCAACCATGGTTAACTGCAAGGAAACACGTGCCATCATCATTGCTTTGCACAAAAAGGGCTTCACAGGCAAGGATATTGCTGCCAGTAAGATTGCACCTAAATCAACCATTTATCGGATCATCAAGAACTTCAGGGAGAGTGGTTCAATGGTTGTGAAGAAGGCTTCAGGGTAGAGGTCGACCGATTAATCGGAATGGCCGATTAATTAGGGACGATTTCAAGTTTTCATAACAATCGGAAATGCCGATTTAAAAAAAATGTTTATACCTTTATTTAACTAGGCAAGTCCGTTAACCTCTTGGAACTACCCATCCCGGGTAGAGGTAAAACCTTGAAATCAGCCCTTGCAGAAAGCCAGTGTAGCACTATCTGTATTTCAATGTAAAGCATCTCTTTAATAATTCTTCCTGTATAATATAAGTATAATAGTCCTTATAACAAATCATGATAACATTGGATAGATAGATACATGTGCATGTGTAGCATGTGACAATAGCAGGATCAAGGATAGCAGGATGACGATCATTTGAATCAGCTTTGTAGTGATAAGTCAAAAACAACAATGTGCACCCCTTTAAGAACACATTCTTATTTTCAATGACGGCCTAGGAACGGTGGGTTAACTGCCTCGTTCAGGGGCAGAACGACAGATTTTCACCTTGTCAGCACGGGGGATTCAATCTTGCAACCTTAGAGTTAACTAGTCCAACGGAATAACGACCTGCCTCTCTCTCGTTGCACTCCACGAGGAGCCTGCCTGTTACGCGAATGCAGTAAGCCAAGGTAAGTTGCTAGCTAGCATTAAACTTATCTTATAAAAAAACAATCATAATCACTCGTTAACTACACATGGTTGATGATATTACTAGATATTATCTAGCGTGTTCTGCGTTGCATATAATCTGACTGAGCATACAAGCATACAAGTACCTAAGTATCTGACTGAGCAGTGGTAGGCAGAAGCAGGCGCGTAAACATTCATTCAAACAGCACTTTCGTGCGTTTTGCCAGCAGCTCTTTGTTGTGCGTCAAGCATTGCGCTGTTTATGACTTCAAGCCTATCAACTCCCGAGATGAGGCTGGTGTAACCGAAGTGAAATGGCTAGCTAGTTAGCGTCACTCGCTCTGAGCCTTTCAGTAGTTGTTCCCCTTGCTCTGCATGGGTAACGCTGCTTCGATGGTGGCTGTTGTCGGAAGCTGTACTGTTATACTGGCAATACTAAAGTGCCTATAAGAACATCTAATAGTCAAAGGTTAATGAAATACAAATGGTAAAGAGGGAAATAGTCCTATAATTCCTATAATAACTACAACCTAAAACGTCTTACCTGGGAATATTGAAGACTCATGTTAAAAGGAACCACCAGCTTTCATATGTTCTCATGTTCTGAGCAAGGAACTGAAACGTTTGTTTTTGCATTATTTAAACCAAATTGAACATGTTTCATTATTTACTTGAGGCTAAATTAATTTAATGATGTATTATATTAAGTTAAAACAAGTGTTCATTCAGTGTTGTTGTAATTGTCATTATTACAAATAAATAAAAAATTTAAATAGGCAGATTAATCGGTATTGGCTTTTTTGGTCCTCCAATAATCGATATTGGCATTGGCGTTGAAAAATCATAATCGGTCGACCTCTACTTCAGGGCGCCGAAGAAAGTCCAGCAAGCGCCAGGACCGTCTCCTAAATTTGATTCAGCTGCGGTACCGGGGCACCACCAGTACAGAGCTTGCTCAGGAATGGCAGCAGGCAGGTGTGAGTGCATCTGCACGCACAGTGAGGCGAAGAGTTTTGGAGGATGGCCTGGTGTCAAGAAGGGCAGCAAAGAAGCCACTTCTCTCCAGGAAAAACATCAGGGACAGACTGATATTCTGCAAAAGGTACAGGGGTTGGACTGCTGAGGACTCGGGTAAAGTCATTTTCTCTGATGAATCCCCTTTCCGATTGTTTGGGGCATCCAGAAAAAAGCTTGTCCGGAGAAGACAAGGTTAGCGCTACCATCAGCCCTGTGTCATGCCAACAGTAAAGCATCCTGAGACCATTCATGTGTGGGGTTGCTTCTCAGCCAAGGCAGTGGGCTCACTCACAATTTTGCCTAAGAATACAGCCATGAATAAAGAATGGTACCAACACATCCTCCGAGAGCAACTTCTTCCAACCATCCAGGAACATTTTGGTGATGAACAATACCTTTTCCAGCATGATGGAGCACCTTGCCATAAGGCATAACTATGTGGCTTGGGGAACAAAACATCGATATTTTGGGTCCATGGCCAGGAAACTCCCCAGACCTTAATCCCATTGAGAACAATCCTCAAGAGGTGGGTGAACAAACAAAAACCCACAAATTCTGACAAACTCCTAGCATTGATTATGCAAGAATGGGCTGCCATCAGTCAGGATGTGGCCCAGAAGTTAATTGACAGCATGCCAGGGCGGATTGCAGAGGTCTTGAAAAAGAAGGGTCAACACTGCAAATATGGACTCTTTGCATCAACTTCATGTAATTGTCAATAAAAGCCTTTGACACTTATGAAAAGCTTGTAATTATACTTCAGTATTCCATAGTAACGTCTGACAAAAATATCTAAAGACACTGAAGCAGCAAACTTTGGGGAAATTTATATTTGTGTCATTCTCAAAACTTTTGTCCACGGCTATAGTACTGGAGATATGCATCTTTCCTTTTCAAGACGCCTCGATATGTATGTAGATACCTGGGCTCCGATACAGGAACCATACGTTTTAGTTTGAAATGATTCAGTACGATTCGGTTTGATTAGAGAACGAATCGATGCGATTCGGTTTGATTAGAAAACGAATCGATGCGATTCGGTTTGATTAGAGAACGAATCGATGTGATTCGGTTTGATGCTTTACGATGCACTAACATTTGTTGCAAAAACACATTCATTTTCAATTCTAAATTAAAATTGGCTACTGATGGAGCTCATGAGCTGGGCCTCTCTGAGCTGGATCTGTCTGAGATTACTTCTGTATGTGTGAATTATGTATGTCTATGGTGTATGTACTATGTAGGCACCTAATCTGATCCATAAGAAAGGCAAGGTATCTACCACCCCACTGCCACTACCAGATTAGGGCCATAAAGGACAGTAGGCATCTACCACCCCACTACCCCTAAGAGATTAGGACCATAAAGGAGACTAGGCATCTACCACCACACTACCACTAAGAGATTAGGACCATAAAGGAGACTAGGTATCTACCACCCCACTGCCACTACCAGATTAGGGCCATAAAGGACACTAGGAATCTACCACCCCACTACCACTAAGAGATTAGGACCATAAAGGAGACTAGGCATCTACCACCCCACTACCACTAAGAGATTAGGACCATAAAGGAGACTAGGTATCTACCACCCCACTACCACTAGCAGATTAGGGCCATAAAGGAGACTAAGGCATCTACCACCCCACTACCACTAACAGATTAGGGCCATAAAGGACACTAGGCATCTACCACCCCACTACCACTAACAGATTAGGACCATAAAGAAGACTAGGTATCTACCACCCCACTGCCACTAACAGATTAGGACCATAAAGGAGACTAGGCATCTACCACCCCACTGCCACTACCAGATTAGGACCATAAAGGAGACTAGGTATCTACCACCCCACTGCCACTACCAGATTAGGACCATAAAGGAGACTAGGCATCTACCACCCCACTACCACTAACAGATTAGGACCATAAAGGAGACTAGGTATCTACCACCCCACTGCCACTACCAGATTAGGACCATAAAGGAGACTAGGCATCTACCACCCCACTGCCACTACCAGATTAGGACCATAAAGGAGACTAGGCATCTACCACCCCACTGCCACTACCAGATTAGGGCCATAAAGGAGACTAGGCATCTACCACCCCACTGTCACTACCAGATTAGGACCATAAAGGAGACTAGGCATCTACCACCCCACTGCCACTACCAGATTAGGGCCATAAAGGAGACTAGGCATCTACCACCCCACTGCCACTACCAGATTAGGACCATAAAGGAGACTAGGCATCTACCACCCCACTGCTACTACCAGATTAGGGCCATAAAGGAGACTAGGCATCTACCACCTCACTACAACTAGCAGATTAGGACCATAAGGAAGACTAGGTATCTACCACCCCACTACAACTAGCAGATTAGGACCATAAGGAAGACTAGGTATCTACCGCCCAACTACCACTACCAGATTAGGGGGTCAATGTAGCCTGTTTTCATCCCCCCACCTTGGTTCTGAAATCACCATCACCCTAATTAACTTGTCCTTCATGCAGATTAAGTGTTTGAGCTAGTATAAATGTATAAATAAATGTATTGTTTACAAATTTGCTATAACATAGGCAATGAAAATATATATATATATATATATCACAATTTTAAATTTCACCCCATCTCAAAATCGAATGATTTTGACCGTTTGGTAGCTATTGAGTGATCTTCACTTTTCCTCTGGCATCAGGCATGCTTCGTAACAGTGACTGCTATATCTGTATAGCAAAACATTACCATACACTGATTGGTTAAAGCAAAACTACCAAAACTATTGCTGATGGTGAACCTGAACAATCTAGATAAAATACATTATAAGCTTCGATTAGCAGGTATTAGCAGGTTGTTATTCCAGTAAAACACAATTTTCAACTGCGCATTGAACAATAACCTAGCAAATGACATAGTCTGTCAGTCAACTAACAAATCCTAATATCAGGCAAGCCATTTCATCAATAGTATGCTGAAGGTGCCGATCAAATTTCAGGAACAGGCCACCTCTCTCGCGTTGGTCAGGGCGCAGTTTAAACTATGCTACTGATATTGCCCCGGGGTTGTTCGGCCTGAACAAACTTGTAGATCAATAACTGTGAACACTGTTACAAGCAGTTCGACACTGAAGGAGCAGACGAAATCAGTTGTCACAAAAGATGAAAAGATGATAGGTCGCCTATTTTCAGAAGGTCGAAATAATGGAACATGACCCCCTAAAAAAATGTGAACCGCGATTCACAAGGTTTGAATCTATTTTCTGACCGATGCTTAAGCTACATTTGGATCAGATTGGGGTCCGCAGACCGATTGAGTCGATTTTCTGACCGATGCATATGCTACATTTGGATCAGATTGGGGTCCGCAGACCGATTTTAAATCAGGGACCGATGCGTATTGGTGAGTCTTTACATCCCTCTCTATATCCATTGACATTTCATCAATCACTCCTCGTTTGTAATTTTGTCTTTTTGCCTTTTCGTCATTATTTGTGTTATTATTTTTTACCATCGAGGACCACTTGGGAAACAAGCGTGTTAATTAATACGTTTAAGTGATATCCTCTGGGTCCACATTGTACATTTTCTAGTATATATGTCTGTTACCCCAAATAAATTAAAATAAATTAAATTTTTATCTACTATAGTATTAGAACAGTGGGTGGGTGCACTTAGTTGACCCCAACCCAAGATCCCAATTACCGCAGTGATCAAGTGATCTTCTCCCGTCGCTTTATTGGTCCAGATGGGTGTAATATTCAGTCCGTGGACCAATCATCCTCCTCCAAATCAACGTGGAACTCACATGAAAGCAAGGCATTCAGGGAGGTGAACGTGCAGCACGCCAAGGAACAGATTGGAACAATACGGTTCTCCGCTGCAGGTGTCGGGAGAACCCACCCGTGCCAAACAACCTTTTCCCTCCTCCTCATCCTCTCCTTCTCCCTCGTTTGGCCAGATTAATGTAGTATTTCCCAGATTTCTATCAGGTAAAGCTGCATGTTTTCACATGAAAACCCTGTGAAGAATTACACTCGGACTGAACCCCCTTACAAATCGGTAACCGGAACGCTACCCAATCAAGATCTTTGATGTGGGGCCAGTGAGACTTGTTTGCAAGGGTATGAGGCTTGTAGTCTGTAAATACCTCTCCTTTATATAAAAGGATATCACTAATGGACAGTTCAATCTGAATATCAGGAAGTCAGTTCTTGGTTGAATTGTTTCAAGTCTCACATGACGGGAGTAATCGATCATTTGAATCAACCTGCTCTTGATAAGTTCATATGATGCCATTCAAACAACAACAAAGCCGTTCTTGGTAAACAAACAGCTGTGGAATATTTGGCTGGGGAAATGGCACCTCTCTCAACTTCATAGATAGAGCTATGAACGCAAGGACTGGCTAGCCATGGGTTGAGTCTATTGGAGTAAAACAAGTCTATATTTTACTTCAGATGGGGTACAACAGTTGAACTAACACTATGATGTATTTATAAGTTATATTCTTAAAAAAAAATCTATGTGTATATATCATTAATTTAAGTCGTATATCATTAACTTAAAATGGATGTAACAAATCACAGATAGCCCCTTTAAGTGGTTATAGGAAAAAAGCTGACTTGTATCTCCATACTGTAATCGACTTCATTTCCATCATCTGCATTGATCTGGAAGCAATGCATCTGGACGCATTAGACTCGTTGTCCAGCTATTTTATGTCAGTGCAGGATTAAGGAAATGAGACAAGGAGAGGAAACCATAAGACAATGGAGGTGCACCCATAGAGTCCTATGACTGAATCACGTCATCCTATACTAACTAGTGGAGGAGGCAGTTTGCAGTATTCTGTCATTGCAGTGAAAGTTGTCCTATGAGCTACAATGGGAGGGTATAGGCATCTAATGCCAAATGTGTGTGAACGATGCCATCCTGTGGACTCCCTCAACACCTTGACAGACTTGACATGAAGAAGGGATCTAGCCCTCTTTTCATGTCTAACTCACCATCTAAACAAGATACAAATGAAAATATTTTTAAGTATAAATGTGTATAAAAAAGTTTCTTCGAAATGAGGAATGTTGCATTTTAAACATCTACAACTTTGTTAGAGGTTTTTTAACAAAAGTCTAGATTAAAAGTCCCCCCTTCACAATAATTTTTTAAATCTTTATTTAACTAGGCAAGTCAGTTAAGTACAAATTCTTATTTTCAATGACAGCCTAGGAACAGTGGGTGAACTGCCTGTTCAGGGGCAGAACGACAGATTTGTGCCTTGTCAGCTCGGGGGTTTGAACTTGCAACCTTCCGGTTACTAGTCCAACGCTCTAACCACTAGGCTACCCTGCCGCCCCGTTTTACTGATCAAAACAAGTGCTTTTCCACTTAGGGTGGTCATATGTGATGCGCATTGAGGAGTTACAAGGTTAATACAACTACTAGAATCACATGTGAGGATAATTCATTTACTCCACCATCCTGAGAGAGAGAACAGTGCAGTCCTCATGACAACATGCCAACTACGACTCTCTGGATAGGGGCCAAGTCTGAGACGCTGCTGTGTTCATGTTAACACACAGACGCACACAGCAGAATGTTTTTTTGGCCTGCAGACGTTTACAACATCTTTATTTACAACGAGCTTAAGAAATAAGATATGGGGATTCTCGCATCACCATTATATACTTGAGTAAATTAAGAAAGGCTGCAATGAACGAATCAGACTTATCTTTACATTACATTAGAACTCTGTCATCTAGTCCTTGGCAAGAGAACCAGGAGACATGGACAAGATTCTGAAGCATTATACTGTTTTATTTAGTTCTCTCCGTCTCGGTCTCCCTCTCTATCTATCCCGGGCCTGATATGAAAGAAGAAGGAGAAGGAGAGAGGAGAAGAAGAGAGGAGAATGAGAAGGAGAAGAGAGGAGAAGGAGAGAGGAGAAGAAGAGAGAAGAAGAAGAGAGGAGAAGAAGGAGTACGAGCGAGGAGAAAAAAAAATGATTGGCTAAAGTTGAGGAGATTCCAGTTGGTTTGTCCGCCTCTTCCATTAATCTCAGACTACGACCACACATGACATAATGGAAAAGCAGTGAGGAGAGGAGAGGAGAGGGCTTCAGGAGGACTGAAGTAGGAAAAGGCTGTATTTCTCTCACCGACCCGTTCGTTCCGCAGGGAGTCCAGGGGGATACATCATTCTAAAAATACATGCTTATATCACTGGAATTCATCTTCAGACCCTTGTGATGCCAGTGGCATTTAAACTGGTTTCATTAGAAGTGAAGTTAAAAAGCAGATTAACACAGATTAATCATCAGGTTTTATGTCTTCAGAAAGTACTCACACCCCTTGACTTATTCCTGATTTTGTTGTGTTACAGCCTGAATTCAAGTGATCAAATAACAAAAATGTTCTCACCCATCTACACAAAACACCTAAATGAAAAAGTGAAAATATGTTTTAAGAAATTTTTGCAAATTTATTGAAAATAAAATGCTGAAAATATTCACACCCCTGAGTAAATACGTTACATTCCCCATTGGCAGTGATGACAGCAAGTCTTTCTGGGTGAGCTTTCCACACCTGGATTGTAAAATATTTGCACATTATTCTAATTTAAATTCTTCAAGCTCTGTCAAGTTTATTGATCATTGCTAGACAGCCATTTTCAAGTCTTGCCATAGATGTTCAACAAATTTAAGTCAAAAGGGTAACTGGGCCACTCAGAAACGTTCAATTTCGTCTTGGTAAGAAACTCTCCAGTGCATATTTGGCCTTGTGTTTTAGGTTATTGTCCTGCTGAAAGGTGAGTTTGTCTCCCGGTGTCTGTTGGAGAGCAGACTGTAGCAGGTTTTCCTCTAGGATTTTGCCTGTGATTACTGTAGATCTATTCCGTTTATTTTATCCTGAAAAACTCCCCAGTCCTTGCCGTTGACAAGCATACACATAATATGATGCAGCCTCCACTATGCTAGAAAATATGGAGAGTGGTACTCAGTAATGTGTTGTGTTGGATTTGCCCCAAACATAACACTTTGTATTCAGAACATAAAGATAATTTCTTTGCCACATTTTTGGCAGATTTAATGTAGTGCCTTATTGCAAAGGATGCATGTTTTGGAATGTTTTATTCTGTCCAGGCTTCCTTCTTTTTACTCTGTCATTTAGGTTAGTATGGTGGAGAAACTACAATGTTGATCCCAGTTTTCTCCTATCACAGCCATTTAACTCTTTGCCTGTTTTAAAGTCACCATTCGCCTTATGGTGAAATCTCTGAGCGGTTTCTTTCTTCTCCAGCAACTGAGTTATCAATGATGCCTGTATGTCCGTAGTGACTGGGTGTATTGATACACCATCCAAAGTGTAATTAAAAACTTCACCTCAAAGGGAATGATTCAATGTCTGTTTTGTTTTTATCCATCTACTATCTACCAATTGGTGCCATTCTTTGCAAGGCTTTGGAAAACCTCCCTGGTCTTTGTGGTTGAATCTGTGTTTAAAATTCACTGATTGACTGAGGGACCTTACAGATAATTTGTATGTGTGGGGTACAGAGACGAGGTGGTCATTCAAAAATCATGTTAAACACTATTATTGCACACAGAGTCCATGCAACTTATTATGTGACTTGTTAAACACATTTGTTCTCCTGAACTTATTTAGACTTGCTATAACAGAGGTGTTAAATACTTATTGACTCAAGACATTTCAGCTTTTTATTTTTTATTCATTCAAAATAGAATTCCACTTTGGCATTATGGGATATTGTGTGTAAGCCAGTGACAAAACAAGCTCAATTGAATCCATGGCAGAAATTATTAGTCACTTTCTTTCTTTCAGAAGGCCTTTATGGAATTCTGAAGTTGTGGAAGAAAATAAGATTAATTAGATTGACGGGAATCTTCATATGATTTGTTATCACGTGTGATTGATTCAGCCAATCCCATCAATCTGCTGATCACTATCATTAGTATTGTCAACGTCAAAGTTGAATTGGTCTTTAGCCAGCTAAACCTAGCAATTTTAAGATAATACCTAGGATCAGGATTCAAATCAGCGACCTTGTACTATGGCAAGCGTTTTACATAATACTTAGAAAATGTTATTCATGTTTATATGTTTTCATTTCATTTGAATTATAACTAATAGTGTTAAAACTCACCCTTCTTGCTCACATTGGTTGAGGGCTGCTTCCTGGTTGTGTGGTTGCTGAGGTCCTTCTTGTCTTGGGGGTCCTCATTGTCCTCTTCAGTCTTTAGGTGTCCAGGACTTTGCCTGTTCTCCTTACCGTGGACAGACAGCTCAGTAGTTTTCACTGCATTCATGCTGTGTTTCTCTCTGTATGACTACTTTACTGGGAATCACATCCTGTCAGAGAGAGAGAGAGGACAAATCCTGTCAAAATCAGTTCCCCTGTGTGATTGAGTGAGTGAGTGAGTGAGAGAGAGTGAGTGAGAGAGAGAGAGAGAAAGAGAGCGAGAAAGAGAGCTAGAGGACATCCTTTCACGACTGAATTGGCCGATATTATAATATCACAGAGGCCACCATGCAGGATATTGTTGCTGCCTCAGCGTCTGTCCACTCCAGGTTAAAAACAACAGCTGGTCAATTAAAATCCAACTGACATCACAAAACGAGAAATATATACGCCACAGACAAGTCACACCACGAGAAATCTATGCTTTCACATTTTCAATGACCGTGTGTTTCTACACCCTGTGGTTGTTAACCATTATGTTAGTGTGTGCCGTTCCAACAGTGTTTTGTATTGTCCCCAGTCCACCTGACCGTGCTGCTGCTCCAGTTTCAACTGTTCTGCCTTATTATTATTCGACCATGCTGGTCATTTATGAACATTTGAACATCTTGGCCATGTTCTGTTATAATCTTCACCCGGCACAGCCAGAAGAGGACTGGCCACCCCACATAGCCTGGTTCCTCTCTAGGTTTCTTCCTAGGTTTTGGCCTTTCTAGGGAGGTTTTCCTAGCCACCGTGCTTCTACACCTGCATTGCTTGCTGTTTGGGGTTTTAGGCTGGGTTTCTGTACAGCACTTTGAGATATCAGCTGATGTACGAAGGGCTATATAAATACATTTGATTTGATTGTCTTTAGTTTAGAATCCATCTGAGCCTGGAGAAGGCACAGCGACGGCACAGCGACCAGCATGCTGCATGAGTCCGTCTGTTTACAGAGCTTAAGGCCGTGGACAAGTCCTGCTTCTCTCGCCATCCGCCCTCCACATCAGCCAACTTCTTCATTTACAGAGTTTACAAAGAGCAGACCTTCTTCCCCCTTCTTCCTTATTCCCAAATAATAAACACTCCATGTTCAGCGGATTCAGTAGCATTGAGAGAAAACCGTCGAGGTGAAAAACGAGGCCCCTCACTCTCGTCCATAGACAAGCCAAGTCTTCTGTTCTGCCCAGGGCCCCGTACATCATCGTCCACTAAGGGGTCTCACAGGGCACCGTGAACTTGCATCACTGTTTTCTTTAATAATCTCTGTTTGGAGAACCACTCTGATGCTTAAGAGGACAAGCATTCCCTCATATGTCACGCCTCCTGAAAACAGCTGAGGTATAAAAAAGCTAAGTCGGCCAGTCTGCCCGGTTACAGGGTGTCGGATAAGTAAAGGTCTAAATATTTTAATAATGGAAACCTATTAGTGAGTAGATGTATAATGAAAACGTGTTAAACTAATAGTCCTAATGCAATCCTTCCCAAACCTGTCAATTTATACAAGCCTTTCACGACTAGACAATTTATAGTTAGTTACATTCATAATATGACACATTTACTTGACACATAGCAGACCATTTTCATTACAAGTCAAGGTTAGCTGCCTTACAAAATGACGCCACAGCCATTCGCCAAGACTTGACCAAACAACCATGAGAGGGAAAGGAGAGCCCATTGGAAATGTACTTATCTGTGTGGTAAGACAGATACAGTATCTCTGTAGTGCACGTTGAGCAGACAAAAAGGGGGCTTGTATACGGCCCATAAACACGAGCTGGGGGGAAACAATAACAAAGCCAAGCATTTACGTCAGAAACAAGACAACACTTGTAGTAAATTACCCTCCATAAAATAGCAGAACAGAAAACATGCCTCTATGCACTCCTCTTTTAATGAGGTCTTAACTGATGGGCCGGAGGTTGAAAGCCCACCCATCGCCAAGGAACGAGGGAGCCCACCCTGGCCATGTTATATCACAGGGACAGCCTAACCAAGGCCAGGGCGGGACAGGACAGATATGGCTGGCATAGTGTGTGGCCTACATTGGCGTTAGCTATAGGATGACAATTACAGGAGAAGAACAAACAAATCCCCTCAATCCATAGATTGTAGATGCTTCAGTCAATGTGATGAAACATTGGAACAAGTTCTAGAACGGGTTCTAATGCTATGTTCTGATCTCCATTATAGATACCTGCCCAGCCCATGTCCAGGGTAAGGTGGGACTGAAGTGCAGAACGTGGCCCAAAACACCCAACTCTGCATCTTCAAAACATGTTTGTTATTTGCCGATGGTATCTGGATGCTTAAGAGTGGGCTATCCCGTAAGACAGAGTTGGGTAAGACAGAGTGGGCTATCCCGTAAGACAGAGTGGGCTATCCCGTAAGACAGAGTGGGCTATCCCGTAAGACAGAGTGGGCTATCCCGTAAGACAGAGTGGGCTATCCCGTAAGACAGAGTGGGCTATCCCGTAAGACAGAGTGGGGTAAGACAGAGTGGGGTAAGACAGAGTGGGCTATCCCGTAAGACAGAGTGGGCTATCCCGTAAGACAGAGTGGGCTATCCCGTAAGACAGAGTTGGGTAAGACAGAGTGGGGTAAGACAGAGTGGGGTAAGACAGAGTGGGCTATCCCGTAAGACAGAGTGGGGTAAGACAGAGTGGGGTAAGACAGAGTGGGGTAAGACAGAGTGGGGTAAGACAGAGTGGGGTAAGACAGAGTGGGGTAAGACAGAGTGGGGTAAGACAGAGTGGGGTAAGACAGAGTGGGGTAAGACAGAATGGGGTAAGACGTAGTGGGGTAAGACAGAGTGGGGTAAGATATTTGGTTTCCATTTAAAATGTCATTAGGTTTCCTATAAAGATGTAGAGAGGACTTCTCCAAGATCTCCTTATTGATTTCCTCAGTATGGCTGAAGACGTGGCACACACTGGTTGAATCAACGTTGTTTCCACGGCATTTCAATGAAATGACGTTGAACCAACGTGGAATAGACGTTGAATTATCGTCTGTGCCCTGGAGAGTAAGTATTATGAAGAGTAAGTCACTGTCTTGTCTTTGGACATGTGGCAATTAGAGTTTCTCCTGACCTTATCGATTCCCTCAGTTTGGAGAAAGAACCCTGGATGTGTCATCATACCCTCTCTCTAATGGTAAACAGACAGAGGAGTAATGTAAAGTAGTAATCTGAGCCACATTTCACTTTCCCGTTGTCGGTGCCTGCATTGGTTTTAGTGGTGATACATGAAGTCTTATAGCACCAGAGACAGCTAGCTCCCTGTTTGTTAGTGTGGTCAAAGTCAATGTTTATAGGCCTATATGCTATGTATGACATACATTCATCTTGTTTAGTCAATGGTTTCACTGTGTGGGCTATCCCATAATGGTTTTCAGGGGGAAAACAGTTCAACGCAGGTTACAGGTTACAGTATTAGCTTACAGAGATATCCTCCAAATCCCCAGCTCCTCTCACTGACAGATTATTATATCCAGGAATGTTGTTGTTTTCTTTTGCTTTTTTCTGTTCCTGTTGGACCACCAGAGCTGAGCTGAGGGCTGGCTGGCTGGCCACATTTACGGCTGCATGCTTTCATGACTGGTCTTATTTATGTCAGGGTTAAGCAAAGACTTCCACCACTGGGAATTAATACATGTTCAATTGAAGCTAATTAGGATATTCTAGTCGCTTATCGTATTATATTATAGTCCTGCGATAGTTGCTGGCACACAAACTGTAGTCCTTCTTTAACCATGTCATTTGGAGGCACCTATTGTAGAGGCACCTATTGTAGAGGCACCTATCGTAGAGGCACCTATCGTAGAGGCACCTATCGTAGAGGCACCTATCGTAGAGGCACCTATCGTAGAGGCACATATCGTGGCGGCACCTATTGTGGCGGCACCTATCGCAGAGGCACCTATCGTAGAGGCACCTATCGTAGAGGTACCTATCGTAGAGGCACCTATCGTAGAGGCACCTATCGTAGAGGCACATATCGTGGCGGCACCTATTGTGGCGGCACCTATCGCAGAGGCACCTATCGTAGAGGCACCTATCGTAGAGGTACCTATCGTAGAGGCACCTATCGTAGAGGCACCTATCGTAGAGGCACCTATCGTGGCGGTGCCTCTACGATAGGTGCCGCCACGATAGGTGCCTCTACGATAGGTGCCTCTACGATAGGTGCCTCTACGATAGGTACCTCTACGATAGGTGCCTCTACGATAGGTGCCTCTACGATAGGTGCCTCTGCGATAGGTGCCGCCACGATAGGTGCCGCCACGATAGGTGCCTCTACGATAGGTGCCTCTACGATAGGTGCCTCTACGATAGGTGCCTCTACGATAGGTGCCTCTACAATAGGTGCCTCTACAATAGGTGCCTCTACAATAGGTGCCTCTACAATAGGTGCCTCCAAATGACATGGTTAAAGAAGGACTACAGTTTGTGTGCCAGCGACTACTCTACTATCGTAGAGGCACCTATCGTAGAGGCACCTATCGTAGAGCCACCTATCGCAGAGGCACCTATCGCAGAGGCACCCCTCGTAGAGGCACCTATTGTAGAGGCACCTATTGTAGAGGCACCTATCGTAGAGGCACCTATCGTAGAGGCACCTATCGCAGAGGCACCTATCGCAGAGGCACCTCTCGTAGAGGCACCTATTGTAGAGGCACCTATTGTAGAGGCACCTATTGTAGAGGCACCTAGTGTAGAGGCACCTAGTGTAGAGGCACCTATTGTAGAGGCACCTATTGTAGAGGCACCTAGTGTAGAGACATCTATCGTAGAGGCACCTATTGTAGAGGCACCTATTGTAGAGGCACCTATTGTAGAGACATCTATCGTAGAGGCACTTAGTGTAGAGGCACCTAGTGTAGAGGCACCTAGTGTAGAGGCACCTAGTGTAGAGGCACCTAGTGTAGAGGCACCTATCGTAGAGGCACCTATTGTGCTCTAGACAACATGATCTTCTTAAATGACTAAATGTGACAGTTATACCGGCATCTTATCCTGAGCTAATTATTTAATGGCCTCCGTTTTACCACGACTTCGAACACAGAGTTTGGAGAAAAAAAGTTGTTATTTCTGGTCCATGTTTGTGTCTTTTCTCTCGTATAAAACAGGCTCCCAGTGGATTTGTAGGGTAAGAAGCGGTATGTAGAGTATTGGCCTCTCTAACTAACATGGTGTCTATACTCTGAGTATTTTCCTGCGGTCTCACAACGTCTAACATGTCCTAATGCTTCCTGCTGGGCATTCCGTGGAGCAAATGAAGTAGGAGAGGATGGAGGAGCTTGAATCTCTCTCTCTAGCATGTGGAGCTTGAGCAACATGCTGGGTAATATGAGGATGAAATACGAGCGTGTATCAAGTGGTGACACACTGTTTTAAACATAGAAATAGAATCCATGCCTATTCGAGTTCTATGTTATGTTATTCTATGTCATGGCTTACGTCATTACTTGGTTCTAATTTCACGCAGGACCCTGGCAAGCCGAAGGCACGCTTTTATCCCAAACTGTAGAATCCTCGTCATAGTCTGTGTAATAGACGACTACAACATGAGCCCTTCCACATGCTAGAGAGAGAGATTTAAAAGGATTTGTTTGAAACTAAATAGACTTTGGACTAATGAATAAGGTTCTATGTACGCCTCGCTTTGCCGCTCTGACAAGCTGTTATTCAATTATTTTTTAACAGAGGATTTAGAACTTTTGCCATTCTATAATAAACAATGGCATGGGCCATATTGAAAATATTTACTTAATTCTCCAAGGTGACTTATGGCAACGCTGGTCACTAAACAGAGTGGGGAGTGTTATGGCGTCAGGTGCCGCTGCCTGTACACTTGTTTATAGGAAAAGCCCATCTGGCTTTGGCTAACACAGGCAGCCCTCTCTGGTGACCCCTCGGCTTGTTCCAATGGAAAATATAACAGGAGTGTTTGCTAAGCAGCTACAGCAGTCAACTTTCAGGTGACAGACAATACAATGTTGACCGCAGACTCCAGATCTGAAAACCCTGGCCCTCTCGGAAACCCTGGCCCTCTCGGAAACCCTGGCCCTCTCGCAACCAGTAGAAGAACTATCCAGGGGAAAAAAACATTATTTTTTTTTGAGTTGCAGAAGCTTAGCAAAATGTTCTAGTAGATGATGACTGGATGAGTTGACCAAATATATGTCTTCCCTGCCTGTTGCTTTGATATCCACCTATCCTGGGAGAGATCAGACAGATTTTAGGATGATGGTTTACTGCATGTATCTATTCTAAATTCCATCCATCAACAGTATTGGAAAGGTGAGAGTTGGTTGTGATTATTGTTGAATGGTAAATCAAAGACAATACTTCCTGAAATAAATGTGGGTTTTTCTATCCAAGCTAATTTGATTGAGTTCATCATTCAGATCTTGGTGACAAGTCGCAAATATATACGCAAATAAAACTGTATAAACAAAATAAAACTGTACGCAAATAAAACTGCATAAACAATCTCTGCGTTCAATCCACAACAGCAAATCTTCCAACTCCCCTTGTTCTCATAGATCTCAGACTTATTCGAGGTCATTCAACAAATAATTTTTTTGCTTATTCATTTGGGAAGATATATATATATATATATATTTTTTTTTTAAATTGAACTTATCCTCTGCAGCAGAGGTAACTGGGTCTTCCGCATTTTATCCTCTGTAGCAGAGTGACATCAGTCCCCAGCCACACACAACAATGGCGGTCCTCATGAGGGCCAGTTTCATCATATCACTTGATGATTTTTGCGAACGCACTTGAAGAAACATTCAAAGTTCTTGAAATGTTCCGGATTGACTGACCTTTATGTCTTAAAGTAATGATGGACTGTCATTTCTCTTTGCTTATTTGAGCTGTTCTTGCCATAATGTGGACTTGATATTTTACTAAATAGGGCTGTCTTCTGTAAACCAGCCCTACTTTGTCACAACACAACTGATTGGCTCAGATGCATTAGGAAGGAAAGAAATTTCACAAATGAACTTTTAAGAAGGCACACCTGTTAATTGAAATGCATTCCAGGTGACTACCTCATGAAGCTGGTTGAGAGAATGTGAAGAGTGTGTGTGCAAAGCTGTCATCAAGTCAAAGGGTGACTCCTTTAATGAATCTGTTTGTTAAACACATTTTTGGTTACTACATGATTCCAAATGTGATATTTCATAGTTGTAATATATTTGTATTCCGGACACAGACATTGCTCGCTCTGATAGTTCTTTATTTTTCTTTTTACTTTTTGGATGATGTGCGTATTGTTTTGTGTTGTTAGGGTATTATTGCTGCACTGTTGGAACCTAGAAACACAAGCATTTCACTGCACCTGCGAATAACTTCTGAAAATATGTGTACGCGACCAATAAACCTTGAAATGACTTGGGTAAATGTGGCACGGTAAACATACATTTTGCTACGTTAACTCTGAGGCCAGGCTGCTTTGTCACTATCTACACTCACTCAAAAACAGTGAGGAAAGCGAGGCCATGTTTCGATTGGAGGTGAAATGGGGACAAAACATAGAACGTTGCTTTGGAGGATATCTGACAATCAAATCTAAATCAAGTTTTTTTCCTCAGCATAGTGTGCACACCATTTCAGAACCCGACAGACAATACAATATAAACAACCAACTGTCAAACTTTTTTTTGCCCCACCTGTTTGCAAAGTGGTTGAGTATGTATCTGTGATGAATATGAGGCAGCTACATACTACCACTGTCCAGTCTGTCTGTAATCTACGGTAACAACGCAGCTGTAGCTTCTGGTATTCTCCTCCTTCAACACTGTTTAGCTCTATGGATTTCATAGGCATCAATCACCAGAGGAATTGGGCTGGGGTGTTTCATCAACCCTCTACACAGCAAAACAGTGAAATATGTCCCAGGCCAGGACCTCTTAAGTGTAAATTCAACAGAAAAATAACTGGAATACACAGCGCTAAGAGCTTGCGTCTCTGTCTGGCAACAAACGCCAAGAAAGATGAATATAAGGGAGAAAATATAATTCTCTAATACTTTACAGTTCACCAGATGTAGCCCGGGTGTTATGACAAATATCCTAACCATGAATCCATCAACTCCTCCCCTCCAAAATATATCTAACAACAAAGACGTTAGACGTGTGATATTTAGTAATGAGGGACTTTACAAAAAAAACTGATACACCTCAACATTCTGAAATCTACTTCTAAGAATTTCCAAAATCTACTTCTATGTAGTCTACATATTGTGGATCACATGTTCTACATGATGTCATTCTGTGGGATTAGGCCTACATATCGCCACGCCACAACACACCACACCTCGCCACACCACAACACACCACACCTCGCCACACCACACCTCGCCACTCCTCGCCACAACACACGTCGCCACTCCTCGCCACAACACACCTCGCCACAACACACCTCGCCACATCACACCTCACCACACCTCGCCACACCACACCTCACCACACCTCGCCACACCACACCTCGCCACACCACACCTCGCCACACCACACCTCGCCACACCTCACCTCGCCACACCACATCACACCATACTGCCACATCACATCACACATCACAACTCGCCACATCACAACACGCCACATCACAACACACCTCGTCACATCACACCTCGCCACACCACACCTCGCCACACCACACCTCGCCACACCACACCTCGCCACATCACAACACACCTCGCCACATCACAACACACCTCGCCACATCACACCACACCATGTCACATCTCACCTCACCACCGCAGATCAGAGCACACGAGACCACAACACAGCAGAGCACGCCAAACCACACCGACTAATTTAGGATTTAATTTAATTTTACTAAATTAAGGAGGAATGACGTGACCCCACAATTATGGTCTAAACTTGGTCCAAATCTGAGGAACACAAATAACTTTGTAAAAGTTTAGCTTTTTGGGAGACTGGAATGTTGAACTGAATGTGAACACGTACAGATGTAGGGTCTTAATTTGAACACCTTGTTGCAGGAGAATCTTCCTGCAATGAAGAAATCTAAAACTCGTGGTGTCGTGGCGGAAATGTTCACTTTGAAATGTTAGACTTTATATTGACTTATGAAAAATATATCAACCCCTTCAAAAATGTTCATTAATTATAATCCCCATAATAATTCACATTTTCTGTTGCTGCAGGATTATTTTCCTGCTAAAAGCAAACTAGCTCAAATTAAGACACTACATCTGGATGTACATGTGAGGGAATGAATGCTTCTTGGCGTCGTGACGTCAGTTTTCAAAGGGGAAGAGGTTGATATCTTCGTAACTATATTGTCTACAGCCACATGGACAGAAACCCTCTTGATAAGATGGTCTGATGTTCCCATTCCTCAGGTCTCATCAAGGGCATTTTATAAACAAGATAGTTGGCCTATGTATATGAATATTTCAAGGTCGCTCAGTAAATCAGCATTGTTGTTGTTACACAGAGTAGCTTTAAGCTATAGCGTAGCATGATAGCATCTCTTTCACACAGCTAGACTCCCCTATCAGCGGATGATTTATTTATTTATGTGACACCACGGCTAAGCCCTGAAGTGATGTGATTGCTTTAGCAACACAGTCAGTGACAGCAGTCAGAGAAATGTCTGGCTGATAGCAGCTTGGCCTTGTTGTGTGTGGCTGGGGACTGATGTCACTGATAGACGCCTGGGTCCTGGACACACCACCAATTACCCTGGGGATGGAGACCGGGGATGGGGCTGAGGGCTTGGGGCTGGTAGTTGAACAGACTCCCTTGCTGATGCTGGCACTATGAGTGTCCTGCGTGTTTAACTTGTTCAACACAAATAAGATGTTTAATCTAAACACAGGAGGCATTCTAAACACAGGAGGCATTCTAAACACAGGAGGCATTCTAAATACATGAGGTAATTTAAATACAGGAGGTAATCTAATTACATGAGGTAATTTAAATAAATATTGTGCAGACGGTAGTGTTTGTACGTGCACGCTTAAGTGTGAGCGTCACTGAAACTATGACCGTGTTTGTATGTATGACTGCAATAAGTCTGACTGGCACTGGCTGTGTTTAAAACTCGCTACCCGAAAGTTTAAACAGAGTGGTACTTCTGCCTAGCTTTGTGTGACAAGCTTTGATGCAGAATACCCATCAGCAGCGAAACAACCACTCCCTGGACACACACACCCTTTCCATTCATGCATTTCTATTTTCAAATCAAATCAAATTTTATTTGGCATTCCTCTTGTCCAGATGGGATAGGGGATGTGTTCTCTAGTGTCCAGCTTCCATTGTTCCCAGTCTCAGAAAAGTTCTGTTGACAATTGATATTTGACTCTCAGGCTGAGAGTATTTGTCTTGGGGTTTTTTGTTCTGTCGTGCGTCACATTCTAGAATGAATAGAATCAAAAGAAAAACAATGAATTCATGCTTCAAACGTCTGCAGGACTGGTCTTCTGAACTGTACTTCGCATCACACCAAGCCAGCCATGTCAACTAGAAGGTTAAACTGAAATGACACTTTCTAGAGCACTTATTTTGAGAGGGAGAGGGAGGGACAACACACACTACAATTCGTAAGTTTTTCATATGTCTTTTTCTTTCCATCTGTATGTCTTGGCAATACATACTGCCTGAATGTCTTGGCAATACATACTGCCTGAATGTCTTGGCAATACATACTGCCTGAATGTCTTGGCAATACATACTGCCTGAATGTCTTGGCAATACATACTGCCTGAATGTCTTGGCAATACATACTGCCGGAATGTCTTGGCAATACATACTGCCGGAATGTCTTGGCAATACATACTGCCGGAATGTCTTGGCAATACATACTGCCTGAATGTCTTGGCAATACATACTGCCTGAATGTCTTGGCAATACATACTGCCTGAATGTCTTGGCAATACATACTGCCTGAATGTCTTGGCAATACATACTGCCTGAATGTCTTGGCAATACATACTGCCTGAATGTCTTGGCAATACATACTGCCTGAATGTCTTGGCAATACATACTGCCTGAATGTCTTGGCAATACATACTGCCTGAATGTCTTGGCAATACATACTGCCTGAATGTCTTGGCAATACATACTGCCTGAATGTCTTGGCAATACATACTGCCTGAATGTCTTGGCAATACATACTGCCTGAATGTCTTGGCAATACATACTGCCTGAATGTCTTGGCAATACATACTGCCTGAATGTCTTGGCAATACATACTGCCTGAATGTCTTGGCAATACATACTGCCTGAATGTCTTGGCAATACATACTGCCTGAATGTCTTGGCAATACATGCTGCCTGAATGTCTTGGCAATACATACTGCCTGAATGTCTTGGCAATACATACTGCCTGAATGTCTTGGCAATACATACTGCCTGAATGTCTTGGCAATACATACTGCCTGAATGTCTTGGCAATACATACTGCCTGAATGTCTTGGCAATACATACTGCCTGAATGTCTTGGCAATACATACTGCCTGAATGTCTTGGCAATAAAGTCATTTTGAATTTAATTGAAATTGAGAGAGCGAGAGACCGAGAGAGAGATAAAGAGACAGAGAGAAAGAGATTCAGGAATATGATATTCCGATATTCCGAGGTATTTGCTGGATAGAGACTAGTCAAGGATCATATCACCTCCATCTTACCTGCCACCCTAGACCCACTTCAATTTGCTTATCGCCCCAACAGGTCCAGACAATGCAATCGCCATCACACTGCACAGTGCAATATCCCATCTGGACAAGACGAATACCTAAGAATGCTGTTCATTTTCTACAGCTCAGCATTCAACACCATAGTACCCTCCAAGCTCATCATTAAGCTGGAGGCCCTGGGTCTCAACCCCGCCCTGTGCAATTGGGTTCAGGACTTTCTGACAGGCCACCCCCAGGTATGAAGGTAGAAAACAATTTCCACTTTGTTGATCCTCAACACTGGGGCCCCACAAGGGTGCATGCTCAGCCCCCTCCAGTACTCCCTGTTCACCCATGACTGCGTGGCCATGCACGCCTCCAACTCAATCATCAAGTTTGCAGACAACACAACAGTAGTGGGAATTATTACCAACAACGACGAGACAGCCTACAGGGAGGAGGTGAGGGCTCTGGGAGAGTGGTGTCAGGAAAACAACCTCTCACTCAACGTCAACAAAACAAAGGAGATGATCCTGGTCTTCAGGAAACAGCAGAGGGAGCACCCCCCTATTTCACATCGACGGGACAGTAGTGGAGAAGGTGGAAAGTTTTAAGTTCCTCGGCGTACACATCACAGACAAACTGAAATGGTCCACCCACACAGACCATGTGGTGAAGAAGGCACAACAGCGCCTCTTAAACCTCAGGAGGCTGAAGAAATTTGGCATGTCACCTAAAACCCTCAAACTTTTACAGATGCACAATTGAGAGCATCTTGTCGGGCTGTATCACCGCCTGGTTCGGCAACTGCAAGGCTCTCCGGAGGGTGGTGCCGTCTGCACAATGCATCACCCGGTCACCCGGGGGGGGGGGGGCAAACTACCTGCCCTCCATGACAGCTACAGCAAGAAAGATAATCAAGGACAATAACCACCCGAGCCACTGCATGTTCACCCGCTACCATCCAGAAGGCGAAGTCAGTACAGGTGCATCAAAACTGGGGCCGAGAGACTGAAAAACAGCTTCTATCTCAAGGACATTGTCGTAGAAATATTTGCTCAATAATATTTCTCAGATACTGTAACTTGTGATTTCAAATAGACAAAGTAACAAGCTGAGCTGGTCCATGGATCTACTGCCTTTCCAGCCTCGGCACATACTTTTTATACAGTTTTCATCCTTACGTCACACAGTCACTCCTCTTTATGTTAATGATTCATCCCCTTGGGCATTTAGCCACCATTATCTTTTTGCCTTGCACTTATTTCAGCTTGGTTTCCATTTTCTTGTTTGGCACGGACCTTAGGGCATGGATTCTATTGGTGGCGTATCCATAGCAATGATACAAAAAATAAACAGACACGCACACTTCTAATGTAGGTGCATGTCTAATCGTGCTTTTAGTAATACAAACCTATGCTCCTAATGCACATCTAATGAACCTTATGGGACTAGGTAATGGCTTCCCTTATCCTAATGACCAATGTATTATTGGTTTCCCTTAGCCTAATGACCCAGACACATATAACTACCCTTAACCTAATGACCTATCGATTAATGGCTTCAGAGCGCACGTCTAATGGCCCAGAAACATATGGTTTGTATTGATTCTGCTTACTACTCTAAGATGGATAATGTGCACATATGTACTGGAAAATTCCCAATACCAGCAGACTGTTAAACAGCCATCACTAACACAGAGGCTGCTGCCTACATACAGACTCAAATCATTGGCCACTTTAATAAATGGATCACTAGTCACTCTTAATAATGCCACTTTAATAATGTTTACATATCTTACATTACTCATCTCATATGTATATACTATATTTTATACCATCGATTGCATCTTACCTATGCCGCTCGGTCATCGCTCATCTATATATTTATATGTATATATTCTTATTCCATCCCTTTATGTGTGTGTATAAGGTAGTTGTTGGGAATTGTTAGATTACTTGTTAGATATTACTGCACTGTCGGAACTAGAAGCACAAGCATTTCGCTACACTCGCATTAAACATCTGCTAACCATGTGTATGTGACAAATAACATTTGATTTGATAACATGCCTTGTTTAATTTAAAATCCACACGAACAAACCTCCATAATAATGATAATATTGGAAGCACAACCATTAAAATACACACTGAGTTCACAGGCCAGACGACTTATGAAAACATCCACTTGGAAGCGTGGTTATTCCGTGAACCATGAACAACTGACGCAGGACGATTCATATAAATACAAAAACACCTTTAAAAACGCAGACTTAACTAAAGTGTACATCTGCTTCATGTTAGTCTGAGCCTATAGTGTGCTGCGGGAGTTGTGCGCTCAGAGTTCACCAGATCTCGTCTTTGTCACAGACTCTCAGACTTTGTATATTTTCTTTATAGGACTCTTAGTTCAGCTGTGGTTCCAAGGTGTCTGGCAAATGAGCTGATATGACTGTCAATGATCTGTCAGACTTTTCTCGTTGCCGACTAAATCTAATGGCTATTTGCTGCATCCATACTTTGTCTGATCTCTTCGGTTCTCTTTCATTTTCAATTAGCATCACATACAGTACATTCGGAAAGTATTTAGACCCCTTTACCTTTCCACATTCTGTTACAACCTTGTTCTAAAATGTATCAAATGAAAACATTTTCTCATCAATCTACAAGCAATACCCCATAAACAAACAAAAAACTGAAATACCTTATTTACATATATAGTAATAAGACATTTCCATTGGTCAACCCTAAGATTTTGATTGGAGTCCACCTGTGGTAAATTCAATTTATTGAACATGATTTGGAAAGGTGCACACACCTGTCTATAAGGTCCCACAGTTGACAGTGCATGTCAGAGCAAAAACCAAGCCATGAGGTCGAATGAATTTTCCATTGAGCTTCCAGATAGGATTGTGTCGAGGCACAGATCTGGGGAAGGGTACCAACAAATGTCTGCGGGATTGAAGGTCCCCAAAACACAGTGGCCTCCATCATTCTAAAATTGAAGAAGTTCGGAACCCCCAAGACTCTTTCTAGAGCTGGCCGCTCGGCCAAACTGAGCAATCGGGGGAGAAGGGACTGATGGTCACTCTTACAGACCTCCAGAGTTCCTCTGTGGAGATGGGAGAATTTCCCAGAAGGACAACCATCCCTGCAGCACTCCACCAATCAGGCCGTTACTGTAGAGTGGCCAGGCGAAAGTCCCTCCTCAGTAAAAGGCACATGACAGTCCGCTTGGAGTTTGCCAAAAGGCACCTAAAGGACTCAGACCATGAGAAACAAGATGCTCTGGTCTGATGAAACTAAGATTGAACTCTTTGGCCTGTATGCCAATTGTCATGTCTGGAGGAAACTTGGCACCATCCCTACGGTGAAGCATGGTGGTGGCAGCATCATGCTGTGGGGATGTTTTTCAGAGGCAGGAACCGGGAGACTAGTCAGGATCAAGGGAATGATGCACGGAGCAAAGTACAGAGATCCTTGATGCAGGAGTGGCTTCAGGACAAGTCTCTGAATGTTCTTGAGTGGCCTAGTCAGAGCAGGGACTTAAACCCGATCAAATATGTCTGGAGAGACCTGAAAATATACTCTCCCCATCCAACCTGCCAGAGCTTGATAGGATCTGCAGAGAAGAATGGTTCCCCAAATACAGGTGTGCCAAGCTTGTAGCGTCATACCCAAGAAGACTCGAGACTGTAACTGCTGCCAAAGGTGCTTCAACAAAGAAATGAGTGAAGGGTCTGAATACACCATTATTAAATATATATATGTAAATGTGATATTTAAGTTTTCTAATTGTAATACATTTTCTAAGAACCTGTTTTTGCTTTGTCATTATTGGATATTGTGTGCAGATTGATGAGGGGAAAACACGATTGAATACATTTTAGAATAAGGCTGTAACATAACAAAATGTGGAAAAAGTCAAGGGGTCTGAATGCTTTCCAAATGCACTGTATATGCAACTTTTTGACATTTTCAATGGTGATGTCATCAATCTGAATGTTAAGCCTGTCATGGACACCTCAGGCCTCTTAATGATGATGTAATGTTCTCCTGAAACAGCTCTACTCTAGATTGAAGGAAACAGGAAACAGCAACAGTAATTATGAATGACACTGAACATATAAATCCCTGACATCCAAGGTCTCATTCAATTAGGACGCTTCAAGAAACCATAGCAAACCTGGCAACCCTACAGTACAATCCCTGACCTGGCAACACCGTAGCAGACCTGGATTGAAATATTGTAAAAAAAAATAAATATCTAAATACATTAGGTACGCTTCATTTGGCTTGCCTGGCAGAATGGAACCAAAATAATATTCCTGAGCGCAAAAACCTGCCCAAACAACGTAAGCTCAAGTATTGAAAATGAAAAACAAATACCATTTCGATTCAGGGGAACCCCCCCTGAGCTAGGCCTGGCAACCCCAGAGGACCAGACCTGCAACACAACATAACCTTGTCAGCAATTACCTCACTAGCTACCATAGCCCTTTAAATATGTGGAAATTGGCCTATATGGACAGATTGAAATGTTTCTAACAGAAGAAATATGAGAAAAATATACATGGTAGCAATAAATGAATAAAAAGAAAACAACTTTAGTAGTTCAGATGTGTTTTTTAGTCTACAAAGGGCCAGGCTAGAGGTCACGTGTTTACGTAAAACTCTTTAGTGGCATACTGTTGTTCAAGTGCAACGTTATAGTTCCCTGCTGTTCAATCTGATACATGGAGCCCATGTAAAAACAAAGAAGTGTGATCAACACAGCCCATCTCTGTTGGGTGACCGGTTTTACGACCCCCAACACTAACTGATTATCAATGACACCACCTGCCTGCCGATGACGAAGCTTCCACCTTTAGCGCTAACGAGTTCCACTGTAACAACATAGAACAGGGCCCGTCCACTAACACAACCCAGTACATTCCTCCACACAAACAATTTAGTTTGACGCGCCACGGGAACGTCTACACTCTCGGCTCTAAGCGGCTCTGTGAAGCCACTTGACAAGGACCATGTGTGGAAATATTTCTTCAAATGTCTATTTTCCAAGCGGTTATGAATACGTGTGTATCTGGAACTGTAAATGTCAGCTGGGCTGCCAGGTCTGAGGGAGCTGTGTGTCGGTGAGTGTCGGCTTTATCGGACCCTTTCAAGGTGGAGAAGAGACTATCAAGGTGTTGCTCTTGTTTAATAAGTGTCAAACGGCTGTGAGAAACACACAGCACCATTCCGTGTTCGGATCATTCAGATGAATTAGAATTAACTTTAACTGAAGCGTTCTGTGGATCTTTGATATGCAAGAGTCCTAGACCTTTATCAATATGCTGTAATGGTCTGTGTGTGTGTGTGTGTGTGTGTGTGTGTGTGTGTGTGTGTGTGTGTGTGTGTGGGGGGGGGGGGGGGGTCTGTGTATGTTTGTGTTTGTAATCTAAACATCACAGAAAAGTAGGGGTGTGTTTAGACATTTAAAAAAAATTGGGATCCTTAATGTTCAGAAAAATCCCTAACCGAAAAACAATGTTTTTTGTTTTAATTCCAACAAAATGTAAATCACAAAACATATCTTCTGTGTTATAGGCTAACTAGACGATCGGCTATAAAGGCCTGAGGAAAGTTGTGTCATTTAAAAGGTAGACTTAGCGATATGACTTAGAAGCAGAAAGTGAACAGTGTCATGACGTTGGCCTGGGGGGTAGGTTTATGACAGTCATTAATATCTTCCCCCCTTTTTCCTCTCTCTACCCTACTGAGGTTACATTTGCAAAACACTTGGTTAACATAGAGATTCTGGGAACATCAGAAGGTGGGGGGAAATGAACTATATCTGGTAATCCGACCAATTGAACATATGCGGTGGTACTTAATGAATATGATGTCAGTTCGGTTGTCATCTGAGACATTCTCATCAATGATAAGATGACAAACTCTACAGTGGAAAGTCTACACAGAGTTATCGGATTCACATGGAATTGTTGTTCAATTTAAATGTTTGCATTTGAAATTATTTGTGATGGGATGAAATGTGATTTTAGCTTCTAAAATATGAGATGTGGGTTTTCATAAGATATTGCTGCTCACTCAGTGGCCCGCCCACATGAAGAGACAGAGGTTTTAAACTATGACACACACCCCGTTTCTACCTTCCTATATAAAGCCTTGACGACAACATAACTTCCTGTTCCGATGAGGTAGGATCGAGGTCCTATTTCAGAATGGTTCAGATAATAACTACAGAACGAAGCCAACATCAGCATGAGCTTTGGATGCGAATGGTATTAACTTTTAAACTCTTATTCACGACAGAAGTGATACCTCCTAGCCGTTGAGTTAGCGATCGCAGCTGCAAACGCAGGTTAGGAAGGAACAGACAGAATCCTATCTACCGCACAACGACATTAGTACAACGTATCCAATTGACCACCAGAGACATTTTTCAAAGGACAAAGGACTCGGTTTAGCAACACGGTCCTTCCATCTACCACCAACCTACTGAAGCGCAGCTCAAAGTAAATATTTATTGCATTTTCCTTTTCCAAATGGGCGGTAATTTAGAATGCATAAGATACTGTATTTACAATAGCACAGCTTTTTTCCTTTGTTCCTCAGTCTTCCTGCTCTTTCACTCAACCCAGCCCCTTTTCCTTTGTGTTACAAGCTGTCATATCTGTTCCGCACGCTAGGGACGTTTTCCTTTATGACGTAATTTGTCATAAATTAATTCTGTGTGATTAGTTAGGCATTTAGTAAATAAATGATTAAACCCAATTTTGTATTGCTGATTCAAATTGTTAGCCAGGGTTCTTGCAGATAACCAAGAATTTAAAACTTTCAGATTATGAGACTGAAGTAAGATGACAATTGACTGCTATTGATGTAAAATATTACTAGGTCTTTAAGAGTTTATTCTGAAGATAACAGCTCTATAAATATTATTTTGTGGTGCCCCGACTCTCTAGTTAATTACATTTACATGATTAGCTCAATCAGGTGATATTAATTACGGAGAAATTATTTCATAGAATAGCATGTCATCAATTAATCCGGCATAGCCAAAGACACGACAAAAGCATAGTGGGTCAATTTTCACAACAGCTATGAGTGTTAAAGCACGACTTCTCTCCTGTTTTGGTCCCGTGGCTCCCACACTGCGAACCCGTGCACACGGACTGTGTGAGAGTGAAGTGTTGCATCTCGCTCATCTCAACATCCTAGCCTCTTCATTGATAATTGATTTCCCTGCTTTCCTGAAGTAGCGAGACATTGCAAGCCAGATAAATGCACGGTTCTGACTCAGTCTGCCTGGTGGACGACCTGCCTATACTGTGCTCCTCCCCTTTCTTCCAGTCCCATGCTAGCTCGCAATGAAAGATGCAAGTGTTTGGGCTTATTCAACATTGCAGCCAACAGTGCAGGTGACTGCCTACTGACTGATCTACAAAGAACCTTGCATCATAAATAACTACTAATTATTATTTGTAGTTATGGGGCTGCAGCGTAGCCTAGTGGTTAGAGAGTTGGACTAGTAACCGAAAGGTTGCAAGTTCATATCCCCGAGCTGTACAAATCTGTCGTTCTGCCACTGTTCCTAGGCCGTTATTGAAAATAAGAATTTGTTCTTAACTGACTTGCCTAGTTAAATAAAGGTAAAATAAATTAGTCAAATCACAATTTACCCATGATACAATACGGGCTCGAACATGGTCTTCGTGTTCTCGGTAGTACGGCAACTAATCAGTCTCTTCCGTTCCAAAAATAAAGAATCTTAGGAGTCGATTCCTAGTGGAATCGAATCTTGACACTCAGAATTGGGAGTCGATGTGCAAGGAGACGAGAAATCGTGCAAGGAGACAAGAAATCGTGCAAGGAGACAAGAAATCGTGCAAGGAGACGAGTCGACTCTCTACAACTACGTCATCATCGTTAACAGTTGGATAAATGGCAGAGAAAGGCAAGCAACATCCGCGAAGTCCTGTATGACAATACTTTGAGAAGTTAAAATGAAGAAATGCAAACTTTGCGAGGTGGAATTGCTTAACCATCGGAAAAGAACGCACCGTGATGGTAATGGTAGAACGCACCGTGATGGTAATGGTAGAACGCACCGTGATGGTAATGGTAGAACGCACCGTGAGACCCAAAACCATAGTTGTAAAAGCAGAACAGCTGCATTGTGAATTCACATGGAATTTTATGATTTTTTTTTTCAATCGTTTGAACAGAAAACTAATAAAACAAATGTTTAAACATTAAGAACATTTTTCAATGTTGGAGCCTGTTGTTTCAAAACTACGTTCATAATATAATAATGAATTCTATTTCAGAGGGACATTTTTATTTATTTTAGGGGGGGCAGACAAAGGATTAATATGGTAATTGTATTGTGTCTAATTGGCACGAGTGATTAGTAAACAGTACAACAATTTGCCTTGTTTTACTCGTTACAAATGTTCCTCTAGCTTGCCAAAATGACTGCTAAGTAATCTACAGGTAAGTGCCAAAACAAAGAAATCACTTGAGTACATAATAGAACCTGAACTTCATTTGAAGTTTTCCATTTCAAGATGTTGTTTTCCCTTTGTGCCCACTGAACGCCATGCACACAGGGTCTTTGATATCAGCTTATAGGGAGCTGCCATTTTCATATACAATAAGTGAGAGGAGTGTGCTGCTCATGATTACCATATGAAGGTGTCTTGTCAGCTACAGTCAAACATACAGAGCTTCCATTATTGCTTTGTCTGAGGAAGCACAGACAAGATTGTATTTCAGGAAGTATTCACAGCCCTGGACTTTTCCCCCACATCATGTTGTGTTACAGCTTGAATTTAAAATAATAGGTTGCATGGACTCACTCTGTGTGGTGAACATGATTTTTGAATGACTACCTCATCTCTGTACCCCACACATACAATTATCTGTAAGGTCCCTCAGGCTGGCAGTGAATTTTAAACACAGATTCAACCACAATGACCAGGGAGGTTTTCCAATGCCTTGCAAAGAAGGGCACCTATGATTTTATTTTATTTCAAAACATTAAATATCCCATTAAGCATGGATAAGTTATTAATTACACTTTGGATGGTACACCCAGCCACTACAGAGACACAGGTGTGCTTCTTAACTATGGTGCCGGTAAGGAAGGAAAATGCTCAGGTGTTTCACCATCAGGGCCAATGGTGACCTTAAAACAGATACAGAGTTTAATGGCTGTGATAGGAGAAAACTGAGGATGGATCAACAACCTTGTAGTTACTCCACAATTACTAACCTAATTGACAGCGTGAAAAGAAGGAAGCCTGTACAGAATAAAAAATTCCAAAACATTCATCCTGTTTGCAAACAAGGCACTAAAGTAATACTGCAAAAGATGTGGCAAACAAATTCACTTTTTCTCCTCAACACAAAGTGGTATGTTTGGGGAAAATCCAATACACATATCACTGAGTACCACTCTCCATATTTTCAAGCATAGTGGCGACTGCATCATGTTATGGGTATGCTTATAATAATTAAGGACTGGGGAGTTTAAGATTTAAATAAATAAACGTAATGGAGCTAAGTACAGGCAAAATTCCAGAGGAAAATCGGGTTCAGTCTGCTTTCCACCAGCAAATGGGAAAAGAATTCACCTTTCAACTGGACAACCTAAAACACAAGGCCAAACCTATACTGAAGCTGCTTACCAACAGTGAATTTTGGAATGAGTAGGTGTGTACAAACCTTTGACTGGTAGTGTAAATCTGCTTGAAAATCTACGGCAAGACCTGAAAATGATGGTCTGGCAATGATCAACAACCAATTTGACAGAGCTTGAAGAATTTGAAAATAATAAATGGGCAAATGTTGCACAATCCAAGTGTGGAATGTTCTTAGAGACGTACCCAGAAAGACTCACAGCTGTAATCACTGCCAAAGGTGATTCTAACATGTATTGACTCAGGGGGTTGAATACTTATCTAAACAATATATATTAGTGTTTATTTTTCATGAATATTTCACAAATGTTAAAATTTCTCCTCCAATTTGACAGAGTATTTTGTGTTGATCAATGACAAATAAAAAAAGACAATTCAATCCATTTTAATTCCACTTTGTAACAACAACAAAATGTGGGAAAAAAGCACTGTATTTGTGGAAGGCGGCACTTTAAATCATAAAACGAGCATACACACTCGCTCCGCAAGCGCACGCAAACACACACACACAAACATCCTTCAAATGTAGTGTTTTACTCACCCAGCACCTTAGGAATACTGGATGTGTGCACATCATTAAGATTTAGCCTTACAGTTTAATGGCCCACAACGTCAACGTGTGGATGTGTGTGTGTGTCATGTGAAGCACCTGGGGGCAGCGATCCACAGTGTAACTTGGATACTGGAGAGGGGTCATTGCTCTACAGGACCCCCCCGCCCCCCAAGGGGGAAACAAACAGTGAGGAGTCACAGTGAGACCTGCACCCACTAATTGGCTGCTAATTAACAAATAGGTCTCTGGTCTCAAACTCTGGATGTCATTCTGAGAGGGCTGTGTCTAACAAGGGTCAGAAGGTTGGAGAGATAGATATGGAATGAATAGAACAGGTGTCCCCATTCAAGTCAATGATGGCATAATGGGTGGACTGGCGGCCATAGCGAGTGTACCCATAGGAGTAAAGCACAAAGTAAAAGGCAGGAAGTGTACCCATCAATCTGTGCTGTCATTTGTTGATTCACCTCAACTAACATAACAAATACATTCTAATTGCATGAACCACATCAGTTAGCATCATTTAAAATTAATATTCTACATTACCACAGAAATGATTGCGTCACAATACCAGGCAGTCATTGCGAGTGTATCTGTGTGTTTACCAGTCAAATTGCCAGGGTTAGAGGGTCCAAGCCTGTTCTATTCATTCTATTTCTATGGTTGGAGGCCCATCACACATACAGTGAACTCTGCTGCCGGGATACCAAGGTGACAGGTGAATGAGAACGGAGGACAGTAAGCCTGTCTGTGATGTCTTAGCTTGAACTTTTAAAATGTATTCTCAGGATGACTGCAAAGTCAGTGTGTAACTCACAGGATTCCAGAAAAATACCCAGATTTCATGATAGACTCCTACTATCTGATGCTCTTGTTGCAGTTTACTGTAAAACAGTAGCTCTTCAGCCTGACCTAAAGAAAAATCTATGCCCCTAATGTGAACTGATTGATCTGAGCAGAACACTCCACCCATATAGTCGGTTACACAAGACCTTTCATCTTCTAAGCGCATTTCAAATAAAAGTACATTTTCGTAAAAAGCAAGTGTAATTTCTGTGCAAAAGTTAAACGGTATGGTTCCGAGAAGTTACACTACGCAGTGTAAACTGTTTACTTTAAACCTCTGCTGGCTTTTAGTCAGTAAACTTTGTTGTTTGAGTGCAACATACCAATGAGAAACTCTGATTAACTTCAAAATGCCTTTGTGCTTTGAATTACAAGTTGGCCTGTTAATTTAGACAGTTAGCATATGATTTACCCTTTTCATGCATTTGATTAATTTTGATCATTACAATGAATGTAGACTAGAATGTATGTCCTGGGGACATGTGGCTAACTACACTACCGCATGGTAGTGAATGTAGATGACCGCTCATGCTGTAAACACAGTCCAGTTCAAAGAGAATGTCACAGATCCATACACGTGTATAACAAAACCAGCACACTGTTAAAGCTCCCAATTCACTGATATATTGACTTCAGATCAGAATGTTGTCAATAAATCGGTGAATTGGGAGCTTTAACAGTGTGCGGGCCTTCTTGTGCTATACTAGTATAGCTATACTAACCCAGCACCTATGTTTTTGAGGATGTTCGTATGACCACAAATCTTTCAATAGACAGATCCATATATGGCAATGGCTATTTGCATATAGGCCTACTGCAGCTCTGATTGGTTATTGCGCACAGGGTCTGTGTAGAGTAAGGGCATGAGTCGTGCCTGTCAATGTAATAGAATCCTACTCCGATGCGTTCTACCTACAAGAAAATCTCTTGGACATTGAAACGTTGATAGTGTTAACTAAACTATCTCTAGAAAGTTGAGTAATGTTCAATCTCATGCATCTCTGCACGGGCTGATATTTCTTCTGCACGGCAGTCCGCAGGGAAAGGTGTGCAGTTTAGATGGAACATTGGTCATGAGACCATAGCGTTACTGGTAAAAATGCACATGAGCGGGTACTTCAGGGGTATACCGGGCAAAACAAAAGCCTCTTGGTCGTACAGTAACCACCAAAGGTTGGGAACCACTGCCATAGATGTCATGGTAATGATTGTCGGTCCTGGGGACATGAAGCAAAATATGCTACATAGTTGATATCATGGTAATGAATGTAGACATGTTGTCACGTCTGATCAGAACTGAAATTAGAGATTACATTTCCGACTGGCTAATTGGTTGTTACACTGAACAAAAATATAAAAACGCAACATGCAACAATTTCAAAGATTTTACAGAGTTATAGTTCATATAAGGAAATCATTCAATTGACAAATTCATGAGGCCCTAATCTATGAATTTCACATGACTGGGAATACAGCTATGCATTTGTTGGTCACAAATACCTTAAATAAAAGGTAAGGACGTAGATTAGAAAACCGGTCAGTATCTGGTGTGACCACGCATCTCTTTCGCTGAGAGTTAATCAGGCTGTTGATTGTGAAAATGTCAGGATATTTTATTTCAGCTCATGAAACATGGGACCAACACTTTACATGTTGCGTTTATATTTTTGATATAATATATATTTATTCACATGCCACATTCAAGCAGTTACCAGGTCTGACATTTCAGAGATTCCTAATTCTGACTAGCATGTGAACGCAGCATAACTATGCTACATACCTGGTAATGGCATGCTGACGTCACCAATGAACACCAATATTCAGACAGTTGTTATGAGTTTAGAGGGTGAGCAAGCTATACAGAGATTATGAATGTCCAGGTAACCGTTCTTGTCAGCTCACGGTTCATCTATAAACACCAACGTCAAACAACAGAGAATGTGGATGAGGTGCGTTTCGCCTCCAAAGCGCTTTGAATTTCAGATAGAAAAACACTATATAAATTCTATACATTTAATCCAGTCTAGTCTATGGAGACTATTAGAGGAGACTAGATTATTGCAACAACAACTATAAAATGTGACGTAAAACAACAGGAGGATGCTTAGCACAGCGCGTCACCACATTTAGCCGACCAGTCTGGCCATGGGTCTCAGTCAAACTGAGAGCAAACAGCGTCTAGGCAGTGAGAAGCAACTGTTTTTTTTCTGGGTAAATGCACCATTACTAGGTTTATTTTCCTCCTTCTGCATACCTAAATAAACAGGATCGTCCCACAGTAGGCCTCGTTCTGTGTTGTGAAAGTGATTGTTTGTCCTTAAATAAATGTGTAATCATAATAGACAGGAGGCTGATCCAGGGTCTGTTACAGATGTCACAAAGAGGTTTAGAATCCACATACCTATCAGTTCACAAATCAGAGCGAGTTGAAACAAAAGTAAAGATGTGGCCTAATGGAATATTCTCGAGGTCTGGAAATAGCCCAGTAACTGCAGGACTGTGGTATTTCAATCTGTTCTAACGAGCCCTTCAAACCTGCCCTCCTACCTGTCAATCACCCAAATGGATTTTCCAAATATGACTAAGAAAATAAATAGAATTGATCACAATAATAATGGCAGGGAATTGTTAATGATTATTAAGTCCATTGTTTTTGTTACAGAGGTTCTGTTATTTGTTCTGGAATATTGATGGGGCTCCTGACACTAATTTTGGGAAATATTTGTTTCTAATTGTATACGTCATCGAGACACCAATTAAGTCTAAGGTTTATGTTTTTCTAGTTTGTTAATCAATTCTTGACGAACTAGGTTTCAGCACTGCAGAGCAATGAATGGACCCCTGATTAGTGTTTCATAATACTGGGTTCATGTTCCATGGATAACAACCACCATCATCATCAAAATCAGGTTCTCAATATACTTTAGGCCCTGTCCACTTTCAGAGCCAATATATTTATAAATACATATACACTATATATACAAAAGTATGTGTACTTAAAATTAGTTGATTCGGCTATTTCAGCCACACCCGTTGCTGAACAAGTGTATAAAAAAAAGAAATTGACCACACGGCCATGCAATCTCCATAGACAAACACTGGCAGTAGAATGGCCTTACTGAAGAGCTCAGTGACTTTCAACGTGGCACCTTCATAGGATGCCACCTTTTCAACAAGTATGTTCATAACATTTCTGCCCTACTAGAGCTGCCTCAGTCAACTGCAAGTGCTGTTATCGTAAAGTGGAAATGTCTAGGACCAACAACGGTTCACCGCAAAGTGATAGGCCCACACAAACTCAAAGAACGAGACCACAGAGTGCTGAAGCTCGTAGCACGTAAAAATCATCTGTCCTCGTTTGAAAAACTCACTATTGAGTTCCAAACTGCCTCTGAAAGCAACATCAGCGCAAGAACTGTTCATCGGGTGCGTCATGAAATGGGTTTCCGTGGGTTTCCATGGGTTTCCGTTGCCGAGCAGCCAAACACAAGCCTAAGTTCACCATGTGCAATGCCAAGATTCGGCTGGAGTGGTGGAAAGCTTTCCGCCATCGGACTCTGGAGCAGTGGAAATGCGTTCTCTGTAGTGATGAATCACGCTCTACCGTCTGGCAGTCTGACAAACAAATCTGGGTTCAAGTGAAGGGAAATCTTAACGCTACAGCATAAAATAACATTCTAGACGATTCTGTGCTTCCAAATTTGTGGCAACAGTTTGGGGAAGCCCCTTCCCTGTTTCAGCATGACACTGCCCCGGGCACAAAGAGAAGTCCATATAGAACGGATTTGCAGAGATTGGTGTGGAAGAACTGGCCTGCACAGAGCCCTGAGCTCAACCCCATCGAACATCTTTGGGATGAATAGGAACACCGACTGCGAGCCAGGCCTAATCGCCCAATATCAGTGCCCGACCACACTAACACTCTTGTAACTGAATGGAAGCAAGTCCCCGCAGCAATGTTCCAACATCTAGTGGAAAGCCTTCCCAGAAGAGTGGAGGCTGGTCCACCATTTGCTGTATAGCAGCAAAGGGGGGACCAACCCCACATTAATGGCCATGATTTTGGAATGAGATGTTTCGACGAGCAGGTGTCCATCTAATTTTGGTCATGTAGTGTACCTATTGATTAATATGACAGTATCTCATATCATCTAAATGAGCTGGTTTCTCTTTGGATTAAAGATGATATTAGAAGGATCTGATAAGGATTGGACAGGGCTAAAGTCCAAACCAATTGAGAGGAGAAATCTAAAGTCTACTCCAACGATAAGACTCCAGCATAGTACATCTGAATGAGCAGATTAGAGCTTTCTCTTTACTGACATCGATCTGTGTCCAAAAATGTACGCTTATGTTAACTTTTTTTTTAAAGGCTTTTGAGACTTGGCTCGAAACTCTTTTCCCCTTTGTTTGACATGCAAACATAGTATGCAAAAACACAGTTAAAACCTCAACCTTGATCCCAAGGACAGATAGAAGGAATCAATACAACTCAGAAATACCTCAAAGGAGAGAGCCTTCAGTCCTGTAAATGTATCTAGTTATACTGTATAATAAATCCATGTACAGTATATTATTATTAGCAGTAGTAGTTTTATTAGTATTATTATGGTTTCATATGGTTTCTGTCCCCTTCACTCCCTCCCATTGTGGCAACGACTGTGTTTTGACTGAGCATTGACGGCTGTTGCCGCAGAAATCCCTGGTTTCCTATAGTGGGAGGTACGGGACAGCTGGGGCTTGGCAGAAACCTTGACTAATAGCTTTCTCTTCAAATGACCGCTTTGCTAAACGACATCAGGAGGAGGCAGCGAGCGTGAAATTAAATTACGCCGCACACTCTCCACAGGCCCTCGGCCAGAGTTGTCCACTCTAATCCGTACCGTGCCCTGGAGGATTCAACAGACAACAGACCCCCCCCCCCCAGGTTCTCTCCCTGGTTCGTCTCCTCTTCCCCACAGATTTCCCCCTCTTTTCCCTGGTTTCCTCACCTAGTTCTTCTCCTTACTCTAGTCTCAGGTTCTCTCTCCCTCCAGGCCTTCTTTCCCCCTGTCTCCTTCCCCTCTGCCCTTCAGGTTCTCTCAGGTTCTCTCTCCCTCCAGGCCTTCTTTCCCCCTGTCTCCTTCCCCTCTGCCCTTCAGGTTCTCTCAGGTTCTCTCTCCCTCCAGGCCTTCTTTCCCCCTGTCTCCTTCCCCTCTGCCCTTCAGGTTCTCTCAGGTTCTCTCTCCCTCCAGGCCTTCTTTCCCCCTGTCTCCTTCCTCTCTGCCCTTCAGGTTCTCTCAGGTTCTCTCTCCCTCCAGGCCTTCTTTCCCCCTGTCTCCTTCCCCTCTGCCCTTCAGGTTCTCTCAGGTTCTCTCTCCCTCCAGGCCTTCTTTCCCCCTGTCTCCTTCCCCTCTGCCCTTCAGGTTCTCTCAGGTTCTCTCTCCCTCCAGGCCTTCTTTCCCCCTGTCTCCTTCCCCTCTGCCCTTCAGGTTCTCTCAGGTTCTCTCTCCCTCCAGGCCTTCTTTCCCCCTGTCTCCTTCCCCTCTGCCCTTCAGGTTCTCTCAGGTTCTCTCTCCCTCCAGGCCTTCTATCCCCCTGTCTCCTTCCCCTCTGCCCTTCAGGTTCTCTGTCCCATCCTCTATTAGGACTCTCCAGTCCTCTCCCTCAGTTTCCTAGCCATCGCCAGCTAGTGTTATGTCCTTACACCACAACCTCCAGCTAGGTTTGTCATTCTACATTCCTTACCTCAGTGTAAATAAAGTAAAGGGTAGTAGGTGCCTTAAGGTAATGTTTCCAGCGATGTGACTAGTCGGCTTGCATTTCTGTACATTGGACTGTAAACTGTCAACTTGTGTGGGTCTCAAAACATACAGCCAATTGGATACTGATTTGGCCACTGGGATACTGTACTTTGGCTGCCTAAGATGAATTCAATACACAACTGAAGTGTCAAAACCAAGCAAACACAACCAAAGCAGAGACGTTATGAAGGCTAGATGTTATTCAATGTGACCGGATTTGCGGCCGGGACAAACCACTACATTAGGGAATGGAACCTTCTTATAAACGTTGATTAAAGTGTAAAATGGGATGAATTCTGACCAGTCATATACATTCAAAGGTCAGACAATTGTGTTTGATTTAACAACTCGTCTCGTTACAAATGGCCAAAAATGACACATTTCAACAACATTCAAAGTAATCCTATGGGTGGCTAGGTAAGTCAGTTGCCTAAATAGGGTTTAATCAGGACATTCGGCCAAACAAATAAATGGCTCTGTTCCTGACCTGCATAAGAAGCTAGCCTACTGTTTGTGTTTCTGATCTGTATAATTAAATAGCCTACTGTTTGTGTTTCTGATCTGTATAATTAAAATAGCCTACTGTTTGTGTTTCTGATCTGTATAATTAAAATAGCCTACTGTTTGTGTTTCTGATCTGTATAATTAAATAGCCTATTGTTTGTGTTTCTGACCTACAAAATAAAAATAGCCTACTGTTTGTGTTTCTGACCTACAAAATTAAAATAGCCTACTGTTTGTGTGTCTGACCTACATGATTAAAAATAGCCTACTGTTTGTGTTTCTGACCTACATAATTACATATCCTCCTGTTTGTGTTTCTGACCTGCATAATTAAAATAGCCAACTGTTTGTGTTTCTGACCTACATAATTACATATCCTCCTGTTTGTGTTTCTGACCTGCATAATTAAATAGCCAACTGTTTGTGTTTCTGACCTACATAATTAAAATAGCCTACTGTTTGTGTTTCTGACCTACATAATTAAAATAGCCTACTGTTTGTGTTTCTGACCTACATAGAGTGGGGAGAACAAGTATTTGATAACCTGCAAAATCGGCAGTGTTTCCTACTTACAAAGCATGTAGAGGTCTGTCATTTTTATCATAGGTACACTTCAACTGTGAATCCTCTGCGTTCTGCTCTGCGTTCCTATGCGTCCTTATTGAGCAGTGAATGAGATAACAACCAGTTTCCTTTTTCTATGGCTTCCCTAATGTGTCTAGTGTCACAATACAAAGTTTCAGGCTTTATTTAGAAAAATGAGCCTGAACGTCAACATTGCGTCAGTGGTCAGCTGGAGTCTCTCAGAGTGTTTTGTGCGTAAAGGACAAATGCGGCCATTGTTTCTCTCTTTCCTACTAAGAAGCCACCTGTTCCGGTTGATATATTATCGAATAGATATTTGAAAAACACCTTGAGGTTTGATTACAAACAACGTTTGCCATGTTTGTCGATATTATGCAGCCAAAGGTGAAGAACTAACAGAGTTATTTCGGCTACAAAAATAATATTTTGGGAAAAAAGGAACATTTGCTATCTAACTGGGAGTCTTGTGAGTGAAAACATCCGAGCTCATCAAAGGTAAACGATTTAATTTGATTGCTTTTCTGATTTTCGTGACCAGAATGCCTGCTGCTAGCTAGGCATAATGCTATGCTAGGCTATCGATAAACTTACACAAATGCTTGTCTTGCTTTGGCTGTAAAGCATATTTTCAAAATCTGAGATGACAGGGTGATTAACAAAAGGCTAAGCTGTGTTTCAATATATTTCACTTGTGATTTCATGAATATTAATATGTTCTAGTAATATTTATGTCCATTGCGTTATACTAATTAGTGTCAGTTGATGACAACGCTCCCGGATCTGGGATGGGTAGTTAAGAGAGGTTAACCTCTTGAAGCTAGGGGGCACTATTTTCATTTTTGGAAAAATAACGTTCCCAAAGTAAACGGGATATTTTGTCAGGACAAGATGCTAGAATATGCATATAATTGACAGCTTAGGATAGAAAACACTGTAACGTTTCAAACTGTAAAAATATTGTCTGTGAGTATAGTTGAGTCAGACTGCAGTACTGAAGTGCTAGTTGATAGCTCATGCTTTCAGTATTAGATTCATTCTCTGATCCTTTGATTGGATGGACAACAAGTCAGTTCATGCTGCAAAAGCTCTGATAGGTTAGAGGACATCCTTCAGAAGTAATAATAATGACTGTGTAAGTCTATGGAAGGGGGTGAGAACCATGAGCCCCCTAGGTTTTGTATTGAAGTCAGGGTACCTAGAGGAGGATGCAAAATAGCCATCCTCCGGCTACACCATGGTGCTACTCTAGAGGGCGCTGTTGAGGCTACTGTAGATCTTCATTACAAAAGAGTGTGTTTTGTGGTTTTCTCTTGCTCTAAGACAATTTAAGACCTTACGGATATTGTTGATATGAGACTTGATTGATGGTGATTGCTTTTATGCCGTTATGCAAATTTTAGACCTCTAAAGACTCGCAATGGCTGCCAGTCCGTTATTAATGTGAAATTGTCACCAAATTTTAGACCTCTAAAGACTCTCAATGGCTGCCAGTCCACCCATTATGCCTTCATTGACTTGAATGGGGACACCTGTTCTATTGATTCTGTTTCTATGGCAGCACGGTTATTTGACTGACCAATCACCGTCATCCAAAATTCCATGACTGTCACAGTGGTTTTCATGGGTTCCACTGCCTCTTAGCCCCCTGTGACACATTCTCTCTCTGGAAACTGAACGATGTGATTTCCCATACAACAACTGTATATTCATGGTATAAGATAAGGGTATACTAATGTCCTTTTATCAGCCTATATCGTTCCAAGTCTTGATACTTTACCCCTTTTTCTCATTTGTGTGAATTGTCTCTGTTAGGCTTGTTATATATGATGTTTCTGTTGTTATTCAAATAATATGAACATTTAACAATACAATAAATCCAGCGATTTAAAGCACATTCATAACCGGAGCTAGGTCTAAATGTGTGTGTTTTGCAGGCCATAGCTGGAATGGTTCAGCTTCAGAGCCTCTGTGACACAACAAAATGTAGCGCAAATCCCAGAGGCGCGTCGTTAGCTTAGGTCCAGCTCGCAACACACACACAGGAACACACTGCTCCCTGACTCCTGTTCTGCTCCAGCCCTACTGGCTCTGGGAGACTGGACAGGATTGGGATATGGGATACACTGTTCCCAACCCAGGATCCGGGCAGGAAACCTCCCCTGCATTTCTTGGCCGTCCTGGCTGATCCATGTGTCTGGCATGGAAGCCCCCTCTATCCTCCATCCTCCCCGCCTTCATCCCCTCATATCTGGCACACGTCTATCCTCCATCCAGCTCATCTTCATCCCTACCTCCCTGGCACCCCTCCACCTCTGGTCCCCATCTGCTGGTCTGTTTCAGAGAACTTGTCTAGTCTTTGTTGTTGGGTCCTGACCTGACCAGTGTTTTGAGAGAGAGAGAGACAGAGAGAGACAGAGAGAGACAGAGAGAGACAGAGAGAGAGAGAGAGAGAGAGAGAGAGAGAGAGAGAGAGAGAGAGAGAGAGAGAGAGAGAGAGAGAGAGAGAGAGAGAGAGAGAGAGAGAGAGAGAGAGAGATCCTAACATTGGTCATATTCTGCAAGCTAGCTGAGATTGATGAGTAAATTAGATCCAATCTTAACTTTAATTTGTAACGTGGTGTGGTATTCTCGTGTGATGTTTAGTCTGAGTGATGGATTTGAATATCTGAAGAAATATTTAGAATGGCCACCAGGGGGCAGCTGGAAGCGGTGTTTGTAAACGTGCAGTACCTACATTGAACCTTCTGTAGGCTACGTGCAGGCTACAGCGCATCTTGTGTGAATACTTATGTGCATTTATAATAAATTGACATTTGTAGTGGGTAGATGTATTTTTTGGGGAGGAAATCAGTTTGTATTTATATCAATTGTTTTATTATATGTTGAAGGCAAGCAGTATAGGCAGAATTAATCATTTACAAAACAAAGTGTCTCCGCCCAATGAAATCGTCTTTGGATAGGCTCAAATACATAAACATCCTGACCGCTTTACAAAATTAAATATTAAAGACAATACAGGCTTTCAATCCACACCAAAGACCAGAACTATATTGACAAATTATACAAATCCTAACTATAAAACTTGGGCAAGCATCCACACTGGAGGAAAGGGTATCGTTCAACAGTAGACCTACAGTACATCTGTCAACTGTCGGCCAAATCAGCTCATCAACTCAGCCTGCTGTTTGTTTTTCTCTGACTATCTAATTATGCAGGTCAGAAACAGTAGGCTATTTTAACTATACAGGTCAGAAACAGAAACAGTAGGATATTTAATTATGTAAGTCAGAAACACAAACAGTAGGATATTTAATTATGTAGGTCAGAAACAGAAACAGTAGGATATTTAATTATGTAGGTCAGAAACACAAACAGTAGGCTATTTAATTATGTAGGTCAGAAACAGAAACAGTAGGCTATTTAATTATGTAAGTCAGAAACAGAAACAGTAGACTATTTTAATTATACAGGTCAGAAACAGAAACAGTAGGATATTTAATTATGTAAGTCAGAAACACAAACAGTAGGATATTTAATTATGTAGGTCAGAAACAGAAACAGTAGGCTATTTAATTATGTAAGTCAGAAACACAAACAGTAGGCTATTTAATTATGTAGGTCAGAAACAGAAACAGTAGGATATTTAATTATGTAGGTCAGAAACACAAACAGTAGGCTATTTAATTATGTAGGTCAGAAACACAAACAGTAGGCTATTTAATTATGTAAGTCAGAAACAGTAGGCTATTTAATTATGTAGGTCAGAAACACAAACAGTAGGCTATTTAATTATGTATGTCAGAAACACAAACAGTAGGCAATTTAATTATGTAGGTCAGAAACAGAAACAGTAGGATATTTAATTATGTAGGTCAGAAACACAAACAGTAGGCTATTTAATTATGTAGGTCAGAAACAGAAACAGTAGGCTATTTAATTATGTAAGTCAGAAACAGAAACAGTAGACTATTTTAATTATACAGGTCAGAAACAGAAACAGTAGGATATTTAATTATGTAAGTCAGAAACACAAACAGTAGGATATTTAATTATGTAGGTCAGAAACAGAAACAGTAGGCTATTTAATTATGTAAGTCAGAAACACAAACAGTAGGCTATTTAATTATGTAGGTCAGAAACAGAAACAGTAGGATATTTAATTATGTAGGTCAGAAACACAAACAGTAGACTATTTAATTATGTAAGTCAGAAACAGTAGGCTATTTAATTATGTAGGTCAGAAACACAAACAGTAGGCTATTTAATTATGTATGTCAGAAACACAAACAGTAGGCAATTTAATTATGTAGGTCAGAAACACAAACAATAGGCTATTTAAGTATACAGGTCAGAAACCGTAGGCTATATATTTATGTAGAGATCTGCAATTTTTAGCATAGGTACACTTCAACTGTGAGAGACGGAATCTAAAACAAAAATCCCCAAAATCACATTGTATGATTTTTAAGTAATTATTTTGCATTTTATTGCCTGACATAAGTATTTGATGCATCAGAAAAGCAGAATTTTATATTTGGTACTGAAACCTTTGTTTGCAATTACAGAGATCATACGTTTCCTGTGGTTCTTGACCAGGTTTGCACACACTGCAGCAGGGATTTTGGTCCACTCCTCCATACAGACCTTCTCCAGATCCTTCAGGTTTCGGGGCTGTCGCTGGGAAATACGGACTGTCAGCTCCCTCCAAAGATTTTCTATTGGGTTCAGGTCTGGAGACTGGCTAGGCCACTCCAGGACCTTGAGATGCTTCTTACGGAGATGCTTCTTACGGAGCCACTCCTTAGTTGCCCTGGCTGTGTGTTTCGGGTCGTTGTCATGCTGGAAGACCCAGCCACGACCCAACTTCAATGCTCTTACTGAGGGAGGGAGGTTGTTGGCCAAGATCTTGCGATGCATGGCCCCATCCATCCTCCCCTCAATACGATGCAGTCGTCCTGTCCCCTTTGCAGAAAAGCATCCCCAAAGAATGATGTTTCCACCTCCATGCTTCACGGTTGTGATGGTGTTATTGGGGTTGTACTCATCCTTCTTCTTCTTCCAAACACGGCGAGTGGAGTTTAGACCAAAAACCTCTATTTTTGTCTCATCAGACCACATGGCCTTCTCCCATTCCTCCTCTGGATCATCCAGATGGTCATTGGCAAACATCAGATGGGCCTGGACATGCGCTGGCTTGAGCAGGGCGACCTTGCGTGCGCTGCATGATTTTAATCCCTGACGGCGTAGTGTGTTGCCAATGGTTTTCTTTGAGACTGTGGTCCCAGCTCTCTTCAGGTCATTGTCCAGGTCAAGCTGTGTAGTTCTGGGCTGATCCCTCACCTTCCTCATGATCATTGATGCCCTATGAGGTGAGATCATGGAGCCCCAGACAGAGGGTGATTGACCGTCATCTTGAAATTCTTCCATTTTCTAATAATTGCACCAACAGTTGTTGCCTTCTCACCAAGCTGCTTGCCTATTGTCCTGTATCCCATCCCAGCCTTGTGCAGGTCTACAATTTTACCCCTGATGTCCTCACACAGCTCTCTGGTCTTGGCCATTGTGGAGAGGTTGGAGTCTGTTTGATTGACTGTGTGGACAGGTGTCTTTTATACAGGTAACGAGTTCAAACAGGTGCAGTTAATGAGTGGAGAATAGGAGGTCTTCTTAAGACTGCATTTACATAATAAAAATGTGCTGTAGAAAATGTTATGAAAAGCGTTATCTGTACTCTGTAGTCTCAATAAAGAGACAAAGATTTGTTGTTGAACCAGTATAGATTTTTATTTTTTACTTGACTTGGGAAAAAAATAAAAATACTCTACTTGCTCTTAGAATGCAGGACTTGGACTTGGACTTGACTCGAGACTGGACCTTCTTCTTCGGACTCGACTTTGTGACTTCCTTAGGACTTAGTCCCACCTCTGTGAGTAGTTGACTCAAACAGAGAGAAAGAGAATAGTTTAACAATTCTGAAAATAAATATTTATCAAAAAATTAAGGAGAGGCAGCAGAGAGCGAGCTATATTTCTTTGTATTCCTTTCTTCTTCTTAGTTTACCTTTCACTTACTTAGCTAATGCAGCTAATTTAGCCTACGCAACAACCTGACTCAAACAGAGAGGAATGGCATTTATGTTAAGGTAAACTGTCGGTTTTATTCATTTATTGCCACCAGTGCCCACCGGTATGACTGCTAAACTGCTTGCTGTACACTGTACTGCATGGTTGTACACATGTATTGTAGGTTTAATAACGCGTTAGCTATTAGAACTATGTAGACATTGACGTTAATTAATATGGTGACAATGTAGGCTGTGTAGCAGTTAGCGGTTATGGTACGAAGGTTTGGCTTGGAGAGTTTTTTTCTCTCCTGTTGGTCACAGACAAGGGTTGCTGGACTGGACTGGGAGGAAATCCCCTCGACCGACTGTGTGAATGTGTGTGTGTGTGAGTGTATGCGTGTGGATTTCATCCAGACAGCCTATAGCTAAGGACCCTGATGTACTCAGCAGCTGCAGAGACAGTGGGAGACCTCTGACTAGCTGCTGGCTGCTATGTTCAACCCGTGGCCGTGTCTGTTTGGGTCTGTTTGAGGAACATCATATGGGAAACAAGGCGGGCCAGCATTCTCTGGAGGTCCTGAGCGACACGGAGACCCAGACCGATCCAGGATAAGGACACCGAGACCCAGACCGATCCAGGATGGGGACAGCGAGACCCAGACCGACCCACAGGATGGGGACACTGCCAAAATGCCCAGGCCTGAATGTCAGGGTGCCAGTGATAAAATGTTAGGGCTAGAATGCTTGGGCAAACCAGTCATCACATCCACCCGCTCACATGGACCAGGGATCCAAGAGCATCAGAAACCTTGACTTTCAATAGTCTCTTTACTGTATGTCTTGTAATGTATAAGGAGTTCTATGTCAAACCAAGCTTCTCTGTGGGACCGACCTACACCACTTGATTTTACTCGACTGCAGATCTCAAGCATGATTAATGTAACAGTGCTATATTTTGCAATAGGTTATCAGCGATATGAAAATACATGTTCAGAAACCTAAGATCACCAGCTTTGTATGTACAATGCTGCGACTGCGGGGAATTATCTGATAACACGCCAAAGGCTTGAAGTTATGACAAATTGCCTTCAGTCTATATATTGCTTGTGTACTCTATGTCCCGAGTACATCTGGCAGTGTTGCCATGGTAACAATGTATACAAAAGTCACTAGTGATTTGATCGTGATCTGATTCCCACAGCCTTTTAGGTCCCCGTCCCACAATGTGTTATTATACAGTACTTACATGTGATGGATGGTACAATATCCTTCATTGTATCATAATAACAATGGAAAAACACAAACTCATGTTCAAATTACGGAGGGGCTGCATTTCAGGAATTCTCTGGAAGCCTCTTCCCGATAGCAAAACATCCTAAATTTCTGCGCATGTGCAGCTTTTCTACATTTATGCAGTCTGTGCAGTCATTGCTCAAACTTCAAATCTATAACATCCATAACTTTCCCCTCCAAATATTCTATTTATTCCCAGTGTGTTTGGTAAAATGGGTTATATCTGGGCCTTGGGCACATTACACCTGCTAATAAACCACGGGCCCTAGCTGTTTTCTGAGCCTGAGAGGACAGAAATAGCTTTCCCATGAGCTTTTGGGCCTGAAATAAAAAACAGCGGCAGGGAAAGCTGCACTGGAGAGACCTCTGTCATGGGAACCACGTCAAACTCTCTGTTAACATCTGAACAGGAGAAATGAGAGAGAATACATCAAATACTACAACGCTGCTACTCTCTGTTGTTATCACCTATGCATAGTCCCTTTAATAACTCTACCTACATGTACATATTACCTCAACTAACCTGTGCCCCTGCACATAGACTCTGTAACGGTACCCTCCGTATATAGTCTCGCTATTGTTATTTTACTGCTGCTCTTTAATTAATTACATGTTCATTTATTTCTTATCCGTATTTTTTTAAACTGCATTGTTGGTTAAGGGCTTGCAGCATTTGACCGTTTAGACACAATACCTGTTGTATTCGGCGCATGTGACTAATAACATTTGATTTGATTCATCTTTGGTGGGTAAATACGGTGGTAAAATGGTGGTCGTGAAAGTCTGGGTGGGGGGAGTGTGTGCCGTTCAAAAGTTTGGGGTCCTTGCCTAGAAGGCCAGCACCCCGGAGTCGCCTCTTCACTGTTGACGTTGAGACTGGTGTTTTGCGGGTACTATTTAATGAAGCTGCCAGTTGAGGACTTGTGAGGCGTCTGTTTCTCAAACTAGACACTCTAATCAAATCAAATTTATTTATATAGCTCTTCGTACATCAGCTGATATCTCAAAGTGCTGTACAGAAACCCAGCCTAAAACCCCAAACAGCAAGCAATGCAGGTGTAGAAGCACGGTACTGTAATGTACTTGTCCTCTTGCTCAGTAGTGCACCGGGGTCCCCCACTCCTCTTTCTATTCTGGTTAGGGCCAGTTTGCTCTGTTCTGTGAAGGGAGTAGTACACGGCATTACACCAGATCTTCAGTTTCTTGGCAATTTCTCGCATGGAATAGCCTTCATTTCTCAGAACAAGAATAGACTGACGAGTTTCAGAAGAAAGGTCTTTGTTTCTGGCCCTTTCGAGCCTGTAATCGAACCCACAAATGCTGATGCTCCAGATACTCCACCAGACTAAAGGCGGCCAGTTTTATTGCTTCAGCTGTACTAACATAACTGCAAAAGGGTTTTCTAATGATCAATTAGCCTTTTAAAATGATAAACTTTAGCTAACACAACATGTCATTGGAACACAGGAGTGATGGTTGCTGATAATGGGCCTCTGTACACCTATGTAGACTGTATGTTTGTTTATTCCATTTGTAACTCTGTGTTGAGGTTTGTGTCGCACTGCTTTGCTTTATCTTGACCAAGTCGCAGTTGTAAATGAGAACTTGTTCTCAACTACCTGGTTAAATAAAGTTGAAATATTTTTTATTTTACAACATGAACAAATGTCTACACTGTATTTATGATCATCAATTTGATAGTGTTTTAAAATGGACAATAAAAATAGCTTTTCTTTAAAAAACAAGGACATTTCTAAGTGGTAGTGTATGTTTGCATAGCTGGAGGCCCCTACGAGGAAGGACCGCGCTGTGGCTGTGTCTTAAGATTCCCAATGAGAGAGGAGGAATAAACCAGTAAGATTAGAAGCGAAGGAGGATCAAGCCAATGGACTACCCGTTATCTCCAAGGCAAACACACTGCTAGCTACAGCAATAACATTTACACAACACACAGTGCAACAACCGTTTATTATAAGGAAACAGATCTCCAAAATACTTTGAGCATCTCCATTAAACTCTAAATAAACTTCCAAAATGTGTGATTGGCTGGAGGAGATTCCATGGAAATTAGTCAACTGTCCGGTTGCTGTAGCGACAGCAGGGCATCCGTTGAACCGGAGCGCAGCACACACACACACACCGAGAGCGACCGGTACACCTTTCCCTGTCTTCTCAGGCTGCACTCTAGTTAAATGGTGATGACTCTGTTTTGGCCATGACTCGCTTTTTCCACTGCTGAAAAGTTATTCATGATCCTCCAATAATTTAACATGGTACGAGAGAGACAAAAGGTGGAGAGAGAGAGAGAGAGAAATTAGAGTGAGAGAGCAATCTAAATGTGAAGTTCTTCAGAGGTGAATGTCTGTCATCTGCTGTAATAATAACAGTCAGTTTTCCATGTCTCTGGTCCTGTAGGGAGGCTGTTTACATGGAGAATGCTCAGAGATCCAGAGGGGAGACAACAGCCTCAGATTCTCCCCGCCCGGAGGTCCTCGTGGGTGGGCAGGGTATAGCCCAGACACCCCTCATGCACCAAGATCATCAAGAGACGGGCCAGATTAAAAAAAAAAGAGGGGGGAAATTGACAGATTTTGTGCCAGATTGCCTCTTTAATGACAAAGCACTGCCTTTAAACTGTTGCTATCTGTACCTAAAAGCTTGTCACTTTAAAGGGGAAAGTTGAAAAGTGAACGTAGATTATCCATAAAAACGGTGGATAAACAGAAACAAGAGGAGACCGAGTGAGACTGTGGAAACCCTCTCATCTATGTGGTCCAATTAAGTGAGTGTCCTAGCCACAAGGTCAAATGCTGAAGGTTAGAGGTCATGAAGTGAGCCATTCCTACCTCTTCTGAACTATGACTCCCCACCTCTATGGGTTATTTACGGAGAGAATCCTCATTCAGCTGTATATAGGTGTTGTACAGTACAAAGCGATCCTCTTCCACCTGATCTTTACCCTGCTGTAACACGTTTATGAGGATCCACATATCTTGTATCTTTTTCATAGATCACCATGTCAGAGACAGGAGATGAACCAGTACATTTTACGGTCTTTAGGTTCCATCATAACTTCATGCATTGTAGCTGGACGGTAGACCAAAAAAACACTATATATTTATTCATTCAAGGACTGGTTTGGATTTTGACTTCACCTTTCCTAACGGTATTGTAATGTTTTATCAACAGTAAGAAAACTGCTAGCTAAGAGGAGAACGGGTCAAAATCTAAACCAGTCCTTGAATGAATAAATATATAGTGTTTTTTTCTGGAAGCGCATATAAATAGGAATGATTTGTGGCCTTGCATAGAGAACGGGCCTTTATTTAGGATAAATGATGAAAGCCTAGACATTTTATTCGAGGGAAATATATGAGCTATAGCCTACCGGTCAAAACACCTGCACAGAGAGTAGCAAACAAAACCAGATGTAAGAAAAGCAGAGGGCTGTTTTAAGGCAGCTAGTTAGATGATGTACGTCTCCTGAGGCCGAGCTTTTTTTACATTTTAAATAAGGCTGCTACCACCAAGCTGTGACCTGGACAAGGCCTCATGTCTTGTCTGTGACAGACAAGAGAAAGCACAACTCTGTAAATGTCATACAACTAGCAAAACGCAACTGTATACCACGAGTATGCTGTTACAGTATATCATACTGACATACAGTGCATTCGTAAAATATTCAGACCCTTGACTTTTTACACATTGTTACATTAGACTTATTCTAAAATAGATGTATGTACAAATATCAAATGTACATAAGTATTCAGACCCTTTACTCAGTACTTTGTTGAAGAACCTTTGGCAGAGATTATAGCCTCAAGTCTTCTTCGTTATGACACTACAGGCTTGGCACACCTGTATTTGGAGAGTTTCTCCCATTCTGCTCTGCAGATCCTCTCAAGCTCTGTCAGGTTGGAAGGGTAGTGTCTCTGCACATCTATTTTCAGGCCTCTCCAGAGATTTTCGCTCAGGTTCAAGCCTGGGCTCTGGCTGGGCCCACTCAAGGACATTCAGACACTTGTCCTGAAGCCACTCCTGCGTTGTCTTGGCTGTGTGCCTAGGGTCGTTGTCCTGTTGGGAGGTGAATTTCTGCCCCAGTCTGAGGTCTTGAGCAGGTTTTCATCAAGGATCTCTCTGTGCTTTACTCCGTTCATCTTTCCCTCGATCCTCACTAGTCTCCTAGTCCCTGCTGCTGAAAAATATCCCCAAAGGATGATGCGGCCACAACCATGCTTCACCGTAGAGATGGTGTCTGGTTTCCTCCTGACCAATCTTGGTTTCATCAGACCAGATAATATTGTTTCTTATGGTCTAAGAGTCTTTATGTGCCTTTTGGAAAACTCCAAACAAGCTGTCATGTGCCTTTTACTGAGGAGTGGCTTCTGTCTGGCCATTACCATACAGGCCTGATTGGTGGAGTGCTGCAGAGATGGTTGTCCTTCTGGAAGGTTCTCCCATCTCCACAGAGGAACTCCGGAGGTCTGTAAGAGTGACCAAGGCCCTTCTGACCCAATTGATCATTTTGGCCAGGCGGCCAGCTCTACAGTAGTAGTTGGTGGTTCTAAACTTCTTTGATTTCAGAATGATGGAGGTCACTGTGTTCTTGGGGACCTTCAATGCTGCAGACATTTTTTGGTACCCTTCCCCAGATCGGTCCCCCGACATAATCATGTCTCAGAGCTCTACCGGGTAATTCCTTCAAATCTCGTGGCTTGGTTTTTGCTCTGACATTCACTGTCAACTGTGGGACCTTATATAGACAGGTGTGTGCCTTTCCAAAAAAATTAAAACAGTTTTTGCTTTGTCATTATGGGGCTTGAAGATTGATGTTTTTATTTGTATTTATTCATTTTAAATCCATTTTAGAAAATAATGTTAACCTCTTGAACCTCTGGGGGCAGCATTTCATTTTTGGATGAAAAACGTTCCCATTTTAAACAAGATATTTTGTCACGAAAAGATGCTCGACTATGCATATAATTGACAGCTTTGGAAAGAAAACACTGACGTTTCCAAAACTGCAAAGATATTGTCTGAGTGCCACAGAACTAATGCTACAGGCGAAACCAAGATGAAATTTCATACAGGAAGTGAGCCAGATTTTTGAGACGCTGTGTTCCAATGTCTCCTTATATGGCTGTGAATGCGCAAGGAGAGAGCCTACACTTTCTGTCGTTTCCCCAAGGTGTTTACAGCATTGTGACGTATTTGTAGGCATATCATTGGAAAATTGACCATAAGAGACTACATTTACCAGGTGTTCGCTCGGTGTCCTCCGTCGAAACTACTGCGTAATCCCCAGGTGCGTTCATTTTTCCATTTTGAACAGAGGAGAAACCAAACTGCCACGAGTGACTTATCATCGAATAGATATGTGAAAAACACCTTGAGGTTTGATTCTAAACAACGTTTGCCATGTTTGTCGATATTATGGAGTTAATTTGGAAAAAAGTTTGCGTTGTAATGACTGAATTTTCGGGTTTTTTCTCAGCCAAACGTGATGAACAAAACAGAGCGATTTCTCCTACACAAATAATATTTTAGGAAAAACTGAACATTTGCTTTCTAACTGAGAGTCTCCTCATTGAAAACATCCGAAGTTCTTCAAAGGTAAATGATTTTATTTGAATGCTTTTCTTGTTTTTGTGAAAATGTTGCCTGCTGAATGCTAGGCTTAATGCTATGCTATGCTATCAATACTCTTACACAAATGCTTGTGTAGCTTTGGTTGAAAAGCATTTTTGGAAAATCTGAGATGACAGTGTTGTTAACAAAAGGCTAAGCTTGTGAGCCAATATATTTATTTCATTTCATTTGCGATTTTCATGAATAGTTAACGTTGCGTTATGGTAATGAGCTTGAGGCTATAATTACGCTCCCGGATACGGGATTGCTCGTCGCAACAGGTTAACTTAACAAAACGTGGAAAAAGTCAAGGGGTCGGAATACTTTCCGAATGCAGTGTGTCACATCCTCAAGCAATTCTATTCTTTTTCCATTTTGTTTTTTTTACCAAACTCCATTCCACCCAAAAGTATTGGTGAAGAGAAAAAAGTTAAACTGAAAAAAATACTGAGAAAGTAAAGAAACACTTGATACAGTATAAAACATTCCCCTATACATATTGTATGTTGTGTGAAATACCTGATGGTTTAATATGAAGAGCACTGGATCTGGTGCATAAGGACTTAAAGCTATGAAACAGTGAGAGAGAAGAGGGCAATTCATATTCTGCCCACTGGCTTTCACACAGGACAAAACGCATGCACCCACACAGACAAGTGAATGCATGCACACACACACACACACACACACACACACAAATGGGACAAATACACATTCATATTCCACTGTAGCTTTTTTTCCCCCCACACAGGCCAAATATCTCTGACTGATGGTGGACTTGAACCTATGGACTCGTGAATGTGTCTCAGATCACTGACTATTTTTATAAATTAATATTAGTATACCGTGCAACACTAACTCACACACAGATAGATAAATACAGACATATACTTATACTCTCTCACAGACAGCAATATTCAGTACATAACACAGAAAACACCAGTAAAATAATTTTTTGGGGGCTCAAGCAAACGTTCATACAATGCAAGAGGCTTCCAGTCATTCGGGTGAAAAGACCTTACATGTTCACAGGTAGTAGTTTGACACTCCCCACCCACATTGATTCATGCCACAGCTTTGTCTCTTCAAACCTGTCAAACACGTGAAGATTGTTCATTTAGTACAGTGATATTTAGAGCATTCTGTTGGATGCATCATCATCATCATCATCAAGGTGAATCCTTCCAAGGGATTTTTATTGGATTTCAGAGATCTGAACCAATCATATTGTTACTGTACTGTGGAAGGTTCGTTTACATCAGACATTGAATGAGATCAGTCCAGAGACTTTTAATCAAATGGTGACAGACGGTTGCTGAGGCAACAAGCTGCCAAGTAAACATCCATGTAAATCAGCAGGTCCACCCGTAAATTCACAAGAATAAGAAGAATGTTCGCACAATGGACGTCAATCTGCGGCTTCGCCGACAACACTGATTTTACCGAGCAGACAGTGGGAGGCGGAGCCATGTCATGGCCACTGTCCAGCTGTTGGACTAAGGCTTGATTTGAGAGATCAAGACCCAGTGTTTCTGTTCATTATGCAACCTGGTGGTTCCAAAGACTAAAATACAACACAGAAGAATTCTGCCAGTTTTCCAACAGCACAGAAGGATAAAATCCTACTGTCTATTGAACTTATTTGCTTTTAGTTGGTGCTCCACGAAACATTTGAAAGTGAGTAGCTCCACACACACACAGACATGGAAGTAGACATGAACTACGCACACGCTCTACTCTGTTTATGGAACTGTTTTATTGCGCTGACAGACAAGATAAGAGCCTGTCGGCATGCATCTTCTTTTATGACTCTCCAGAGAATTGAAGAAGAGAAAAGTCAGCAGATGAGAGACAGCGAGAGAGACAGAGAGAGAGAGACAGAGAGAGAGAGACAGACAGAGAGACAGAGAGACAGAGAGACAGAGAGACAGAGAGAGAGAGACAGAGAGAGAGACAGAGAGAGAGACAGAGAGACAGAGAGAGAGACAGAGACAGAGAGACAGCAACATTGGGAAAATCCTCTGCATTATCATTAACAGCAAACTCATACATTTCCTCAGTGAAAACAATGTACTGAGCAAATGTCAAATTGGCTTTTTACCAAATTACCGTACAACAGACCACATATTCACCCTGCACACACTAATTGACATTCAAACAAACAAACCAACCAAAAGAAAGGCAAAATGTCTTCTCATGTTTTGCTGATTTCAAAAAAGCGGGTTGACTCAATTTGGCATGAGGGTCTGCTATTGAAATTAATGGATAGTGGTGTTGGGTGAAAAACACACGACATTCTAAACTCCATGTACACAAACAGGTGTACGGTTAAAATTGGCAAAGAACACACAGCTTTCTTTCCAGAGGGCTGGAGGATAAGAGAGGGATGCAGCTTATAAGCCCCACCCTCTTAAACATATATATCAATGAATTGGCAAGGGCACTAGAACAGTCTGCAGCACCCGGCCTAACCCTACTAGAATCTGAAGTCAAATGCCTGTTTGCTGATGATCTGGTGCTTCTGTCCCAAACCAAGTAGGGCCTACAGCAGCATCTAGATCTTCTTCACAGATTCTGTCAGACCTGGGCCCTGACAGACCTGGGCCCTGACAGACCTGGGCCCTGACAGACCTGGGCCCTGACAGACCTGGGCCCTGACAGACCTGGGCCCTGACAGTAAACCTCAGTAAGACAAAGATAATGGTGTTACAAAAAATGTCCAGTTGCCAGGACCACGAATACAAATGCATCTAGACATAGTTGCCCTAGATCACACAAAAAAACTATACATAACTCTGCCTAAAGATCAGCGCCACAGGTAACTTCTATGCCATCAAAAGAAACATACAATTCAACATACCAATTAGGATATGGCAAAAAAATACTTTAATCAGTTATAGAACCCCATTGCCCTTTATGGTTGTGAGGTCTGGGGTCTGCTCACCAACCAAGAATTCACAAAATGGGACAAACACCAAATTGAGACTCTGCATGTGGAATTCTGCAAAAATATCCCCCCTGTACGACATAAAACACCAAATAATGCATGCAGAGCAGAATTAGACCGATACCTGCTAATTATCCAAATCTAGAAAAGAGCTATTGAATTCTACAACCACATAAAAGGAAGAGATTCCCAAACCTTCCATTACAAAGCCATCACTGTCAGAGATGAACCTGGAGAAGAGTCCCCCTGAGCAAGCTGACCCTGGGGCTCTGGTCACAAACACAAACAGACCTCACAGAGCCCCAGAACAGCAACACAATTAGACCCAACCAAATCATAAGAAAACTAAAAAGAGAATTACTTGACACTTTTTTTTTTTACTGATTAAACTAGAATGCTATTTGGTCCTAAACAGAGAGTACACAGTGGCAGAATACCTGACCACTGTGACTGACCCAAAATTAAGGAAAGCTCTGACTATGTACAGACTCAGTGAGCATAGCCTTGCTTTTGAGAAAGGCTGCCGTAGGCAGACCTGGCTCTCAAGAGAAGACAGGCTATGTGCTCACTGCCCACAAAATGAGGTGGAAACTGAGCTGCGCTTCTTAACTTCCTGCCAAATGTATGACCATATTAGAGACACATATTTCCCTCAGATTCCACAGACCCACAAATTCAAAATCATAGCAGCAAGATTTGTGAACTGTTGCCACAAGAAAAGGGCAACCAGTAAAGAACAAACACCACCGTAAAAACAACCTATATGTTAATCAACGTAACCAAGGAGATGATTGTGGACTACAGGAAAAGGAGCACCGAGCACGTCCCCATTCTCATCGAAGGGGCTGTAGAGCAGGTTGAGAGCATCAAATTCCCTGGTGTCCACATCAACAACAAACTAGAATGGTCCAAACACACCAAGACAGACGTGAAGAGGGCACGACAAAGCACGACAAAGCCTATTCCACCCCAGGAAACTAAAAAGATTTGGCATGGGTCCTGAGATCCTCAAAAGGTTCTACAGCTGCAACAGAGAGAGCATCCTGACCGGTTGCATCACTGCCTGGTACAGCAATTGCTTGGCCTCCGACAGCAAGGCACTACAGAGGGTAGTGCCTACCGCCCAGTACATCACTGGGGCTAAGCTGCCTGCCATCAAGAACCTGACCAGGCGGTGTCAGAGGAAGGCCCAGTCATAGACTGTTCTCTCTACTACTGCATGGCAAGCGGTACCGGAGTGCCAAGTCTAGGACAAAAAGGCTTCTCAAAAGTTTTTACCCCCAAGCCATAAGACTCCTGAACAGGTAATCAAATGGCTACCCGGACTATTTGCATTGTGTGCCACCCCCCAACCCCTCTTTTACGCTGCTGCTACTCTCTGTTCATCATATAAGCATAGTCACTTTAACCATACCTACATGTACATACTACCTCAATCAGCCTGACTAACCGGTGTCTGTATATAGCCTTGCTGCTCTTAGTTTCAAATGTCTTTTTACTGTTGTTACAACACCTGTTGTATTCGGTGCAAGTGACAAATGAACTTTGATTTGAATTGATTTTCCCTTTTGTACTTGAACTATTTGCACATCATTACAACACTGTATATAATAATATGACATTTGAAATGTTTTTATTCTTTTGGAACTTTGAGTGTAATATTTATTGTAAATCTTTTGTTTATTTCACTAGCTTTGGCAATGTAAACATATGTTTCCCATGTAAATAAAGTCCCTTACATTGAAATTGACAGAGAGACAGAGAGACAGAGAGACAGAGAGACAGAGAGACAGAGAGACAGAGAGACAGAGAGACAGAGAGACAGAGAGACAGAGAGACAGAGAGACAGAGAGACAGAGAGACAGAGAGACAGAGAGACAGAGAGACAGAGAGACAGAGAGACAGAGAGACAGAGAGACAGAGAGACAGAGAGACAGAGAGACAGAGAGACAGAGAGACAGAGAGACAGAGAGACAGAGAGACAGAGAGACAGAGAGACAGAGAGAGACAGAGAGACAGAGAGACAGAGAGACAGAGAGAGACAGAGAGACAGAGAGACAGAGAGACAGAGAGAGACAGAGAGACAGAGAGACAGAGAGACAGAGAGACAGAGAGACAGAGAGACAGAGAGACAGAGAGACAGAGAGACAGAGAGACAGAGAGACAGAGACAGAGAGACAGAGAGACAGAGAGACAGAGAGACAGAGAGACAGAGAGACAGAGACAGAGAGACAGAGAGACAGAGAGACAGAGAGACAGAGAGACAGAGAGACAGAGAGAGACAGAGAGACAGAGAGACAGAGAGAGACAGAGAGACAGAGAGACAGAGAGACAGAGAGACAGAGAGACAGAGAGACAGAGAGACAGAGAGAGACAGAGAGACAGAGAGACAGAGAGAGACAGAGACAGAGAGACAGAGAGACAGAGAGAGACAGAGAGAGACAGGGACAGGGACAGGGACAGGGACAGAGACAGAGACAGAGACAGAGAGACAGAGACAGAGACAGAGACAGAGAGAGAGAGACAGAGACAGAGACAGAGAGAGAGACAGAGAGAGAGACAGAGAGAGAGCGAGAGACAGACCGACAGCCAGACAGCGAAAGAGATCAGCCACAGTGTTGCATGTGTTTAATGGATAGTTTTTTGTATTGTGACAAAAATTCAGACACATTTTTTATATAAATATACAGTATGTATTCTGTCTCCAGATGTCTATTGCTAGTAACAACATATAACTAAGTACATGTAAAAATAAAAGGTGATCTGATCAACATTCAGCGTCATTTGAATTTGTCCATTTTCTGATGAATGTTTTTCTCACATTTTCTCATTCCTGAAACATACACACACAAACACACGCAGAATACTTTTGTATTGGTGGACAATAGGGGCTCCAGAGTGGCATGGCGGTCTAAGGCACTGCATCTCAGTGCTACAGACGTCACTACAGACACAGCCTGGAATCAAACCAGGGTATCACAACCAACCAGTCCCATAGGATGGCGTACAATTGGCCCAGCGTCGTCCTCGTTTGGCCGGTGTAGGCCGTCATTGTAATTAAGAATGTTTTCTTAACCGACTTGCCTAGTTAAATAAAGGTTAAATAAATACACATTTTTTAAAAATAAAGACATGAGTAACTAGGTTCATTTCACCTTCTGTTGAGAAGATAACCTACAACCTATATATTCAGTATAAATTGCATCTCATTATGACAGGTCAAATCACATAAAAACGTCCTGGCCACCGTGGCCTGCTATCATCCACTATACTCTTTCCCATGTGATAAGACCTCCATTAAACAGTTCAGTCGGAAATGACCACACGGTAGAGCAATGCCAATATTCTCCACCACACTGATAACAGCATGTACACTACAAGGTCAAAAGTATGTGGACACACCTTCAAATGAGTGGATTCTGCTATTACAGCTACAGTCCACCAGTTGCTGACAGGTGTATAAAATCAAAGCACACAGCCATGCAATCTCCATAGACAAACATTGGCAGTAGAATGGCCTTACTGAAGAGCTCAGTGACTTTCAACGTGGCACTGTCATTAGGATGCCACCTTTCCAGCAAGTCAGTTGGTCGAATTTCAGCCCTACTAGAGCTGCCCCGGTCAACTGTAAGTGCTGTTATTGTGAAGTGGAAACATTTAGGAGCAACAACGGCTCAGTCGCGAAGTGGTGGGCCACACAAGCTTACAGAACGGGACCGCCGAGTGCTGAAGTGTGTATTGTGTAAAAATCGTCTGTCTTCGATTGCAACACTCACTACCGAGTTCCAAACTGCCTCTGGAAGCAACGTCAGCACAAGAACTGTTCGTCGGGTGCTTCTTCATGAAACAGGTTTCCATGGCCGAGCAGCCGCCCACACAAGCTTAAGATCCTCATGCTCAATGCCAAGCGTCGGCTGGAGTGGTGTAAAGCTAGCCGCCATTGGACTCTGGAGCAGGGAAAATGCGTTCTCTGGAGTGATGAATCACGCTTCACCATCTCGCAGTCCCACGGATGAATTTGGGTTTAACGGATGCCACGAGAACACGACCTGCCTGAATGCATAGTGCCAACTGTAAAGTTTGGTGGAATAGGAATAATGGTCTGGGGCTGTTTTTCATGGTTCGGGCTAGGCCCCTTAGTTCCATTGAAGGGAAATCTTAATGCTAAATTAGTTGCTACCAACTTTGTGGCAACAGTTTGGGGAAGGTCCTTTCCTGTTTCTGCATGACATTGCCCCGGTGCACAAAGCGAGGTTCATACAGAAATGTTTTTGTCGAGATCGGTGTGGAAGAACTTGACTGGCCTGCAGAGCCCTGACCTCAACCCCATCAAAAACCTATGGCATGTATTGGAACACCGACTGCGAGCCAGGCCTAATCGCCCACCATCAGTGCCCGACCTCACTAATGCTCGAGCCCCAGCAATATTCCAACATCTAGTGGAAAGCCTTCCCAGAAGAGTGGAGGCTGTTACAGCAACAAATTCCATATTAATGCCCATGATTTTGGAATGAGATGTTCAACGAGCATGTAAGTAAGGGTGAAGTGACTATGCATTGATAATAAACAGCGAGTAGCAGCACTGTACAAAACAAATGGAAGGGTGGGGTGTCATTGTAAATAGTCCGGTGGCCATTTGATTAAATTGTTCAGGAGTCTTATGGCTTGGAGTTTTTGACAATTTTGGGGGCTTTCCTCTGACACCGCCTAGTATATACAGTGGCAAGAAAAAGTATGTGAACTCTTGAATTACCTGGACTTCTGCGTAAATTGATCATAACATTTTATTGTATCTTCATCTAACTCACAACAATAGACAGACTCAGTCTGATTAAACTAATAAGACAAAAACAATTATATGTTTTCATGTCTTTATTGAACACACCGTGTAAACATTCATAGTGCAGGGTGGGAAAAGTATGTGAACCCTTGGTTTTAATAACTGGTTGACCCTCCTTTGGCAGCAATAACCTCAAACAAATGTTTTCTGTAGTTGCGGATCAGACCTGCACAACGGTCAGGAGGAATTTTGGACCATTCCTCTTTACAAAACTGTTTCAGTTCAGCAATATTCTTGGGATGTCTGGTGTGAAACGCTCTCGAGGTCATGCCACAACATCTCAATCAGGTTGAGGTCAGGACTCTGACTGGGCCACTCCAGAAGGCGTATTTTCTTCTGTTGTTGATTTACTTCTGTGTTTTGGGTCGTTGTCCTGTTGCATCAACCAACTTCTGTTGAGCTTCAATTGGCAGACATATAACCATACAATCTCCTGGAAAATGTCTTGATAAACTTGGGAATTAATTTTTCCATCGATGATAGCAAGCTGTCTAGGCCCTGAGGCAGCAAAGCAGCCCCAAACCATGATGCTCCCCTTTACATACTTCAAAGTTAGGATGAGGTTGTGATGTTGGTGTGCTGTGCCTTTTTTTCCCTCCACACATAGTGTTGTATGTTCCTTCCAAACAACTTTAGTTTAATCTGTCCACGGAACATATTGCCAGTAGCGCTGTGGAACATCCAGATGCTCTTTTGTGAACTTAAGACAATGTTTTTTTGGACAGCAGTGGCTCCTCCGTGGTGTCCTCCCATGAACACCATTCTTGTTTAGTGTTTTACGTATTGTAGACTCGTCAACAGAAATGTTAGCATGTTCCAGAGATTTCTTTAATGTCTTTAGCTGACACTCTAGGAATCTTCTTCATTGAGCATTCTGACATGTGATCTTGCAGTCATCTTTGCAGGACGGCCACTCCTAGGGAGAGTATCAACTGTGCAGAACAGAACACATTTATAGACAATTTGTCTACCCGTGGATTGATGAACATCAAAGGCTTTTAGAGATACTTTGTAATCCTTTCCAGCTTTATGCAAGTCAACAATTCTTAATCTTGGGTCTTCTGCGATATTGGTTCACGTGGGGAAATACTTCTTGTGAACTCAAATTTTGTGAGTGTTTTTTTTATAGGGCAGGGCAGCTGTAACCAACTGTAACCATCTCCAATCTCAATGATTGTACTCCAGGTTAGCGGACTCCTGACTCCAAATAGCTTTTGGAGGAGTCATTAGCCTAGGGGTTCACATACTTTTTCTAACCTTACACTGTGAATGTTTAAATTATGTATTCAATATAGACAAGAAAAATACAATAATTTGTGAGTTATTAGTTTAAGCACACTGTGTTTGTCTGTTGTTGTGATGTAGATGATCAGATCTAATGTTATGACCAATTTATGCAGAAATCCAGATAATTCCAAAGGGTTCACATACTTTTTCTTGCCACTGTAGGTCCTGGATGGTAGGAAACTGGGCCTTACCCACTACCCTCTGTAGCACCTTACGGTCAGATGCCGAGCAGTTGCAATACCAGGGGGTGATGCAACCGGTCAGGATGCTCTCGATGGTGCAGCTGTAGAACTTTTTGAGGATCTGGGGACCAATGCCAACTTTTCAGTCTCCTGAGGGGGGAAAAGGTGTTGTAGTGCCCTCTTCTCGACTGTCTTGGTGTGTTTTGGACCATGATAGTTTGTTGGTGATGTGGACACCGCTCCACTACAGCCCTGTCGATGTTAATGGGCAGTTGCAATACCAGGGGTGTCAATACGGGGCGGCAGGGTAGCCTAGTGGTTAGAGCGTTGGACTAGTAACCGAAAGGTTGCAAGTTTGAATCCCCGAGCTGACAAGGTACAAATCTGTCGTTCTGCCCCTGAACAGGCAGTTAACCCACTGTTCCTAGGCCGTCATTGAAAATAAGAATTAGTTCTTAACTGACTTGCCTAGTAAAAAAATATATATATTTTATTTTTTATAAAAAACAGTTGTGTCGTTAGCAAACCTGTTCGGCCCACCTTTTCCTGTAGTCCAAGATCAGCTCTTTTGTCTTGCTCACATTGAGAGAGAGGCTGTTGTCCTGGCACCACACTGCCAGGTCTCTGACCTCCTCCCTATAGGCTGTCTCATCGTTGTCAGTGATCAAGCCTACCACTGTTGTGTCGTTAGCAAATTTAATGATGGTGTTGGAGTCGTGTTGGGCACACAGTGAACAGGGAGCACAGGAGAGGACTAAGTACACACCCCTGAGGGACCCCACTGTTGAGGATCAGCATGACAGACGTGGTGTTGTCTACCCTTACCACCTGGGGGCGGCCCATCAGGAATTCCAGGATCCAGTTGCAGAGGGAGGTGTTTAGTCCCAGGGTCCTTAGCTTAGGGATGAGCTTCGTGGGCACTATGGTATTGAATGCTGAGCTGTAGTCAATTAACAGCATTCTCACATAGGTGTTCCTTTTGTCCAGGTGGGAAAGGGCAGTGTGGAGTGCGATTGAGATTGAGTCATCTGTAGATCTGGCGGTATGCGAATTGGAGTGGGTCTAGGGTACTAGTTACTGAAAAGGTGGCATCCCATTGTCCATCTCAAGTGCTCCTTCAAATGGCCCAATATCCATAACATTATCCATGTCCCCTCATCCATCCTAGTACCCATTCATGACAGCTTTCCTTTAGTCTTTTACAGGCTGCTTGTTTGATCTTTGCGAGTGTTTTGGTCAGCCAGGGTGAGGCTTTGGTTACCCACCAAGGAGCACTGCCAGGGCACCGCTAAGACCTCCTCTATTACACACGATTACAGTAAACACACCAGACATTTGATGCTAATGGAACTCTCAGATTATAACGGAGCAACCAGATTCTAACTTGTTCTATTCTAGGTTCTATTGATCCTGAAACAGCTGAGGGAACTAATAACTCTGTGCCAAGTCTAGAACAGGTCTTTACAGCCCCTGGGTCTGCCTAGCCTTCTACTCAGCCAACACTGCCACCCAAAACACAACTTGGCTAACATCTTAATTAAAGCAATCTCAGGGTAAATGGTGCATCAAACCATAGCATTATACACTTAAACATTCAAAATGCAGAAAATCCACATTCTTCTTCTTCTGTCCAATGACAGGTTGAGGCTTCTCCTCTAACGTCCTAACCTCTGCACGGTTCACGACCAGTGTCACTAAACAGCTGCTCAATTACCAGCCTGAGCTGGAAGCAGCCAGCCACGACACCAGCCACAATGGAACCAGGTAGCATTCAGCAGGAAACATCAGCACAGCCAAATTAGCCATGATCTCATTTGTTGCCAAAACAGCCATTAATCCGAGTGGTTGGCGATGGAATGGGGAACTAAAGTACTAAAGGCCCCTACAGGGGTGAGATGACTCAGGTGGAGCGAAGTAGGGGGAGGGAAGACAATTAAATCTCTTTGTTCCACAACATTTGTTTAGCCTGAACCCTTTGAGTCGGTCTGAATATGAGATCTGATCTGAGACAAAGATGACTCGGGTGTGATGGTTGTTTAAAAGGTGGTGACAGTTGAGCATATAAAAAAGGTATTTTTAAGAGATGTTCTGGGAAGCCATTTGATTAGCTGTTCAGGAGTCTTATTGTACCTTCCAATAAGTTATCGTAATTTCCGGTCACAACTTGTAGACTTGTTTACATACTGCTGTGCGGTTTGTTGCTAACGTTTCTTTGCTACCTGCTAACTTTATGGGTTTTTTTCTTTTTAATTACCGTTTTATATTTTTTGCCTCGCTCAACTTTCTTCATTAAACTTTTTCACTCCGGACGATTTATCTGGACATGGTTCTACAAGACCTCCATCAGCCGAAGCTTCTCATAATATACAGGAAAACGATCGCCTTATGGCAAGGATAGCCGTGTTACAAGCCCAGCTTCAGATGCAATCGTTAGGCAAGGGTAATTTAAGTGTAGGAAAGGATGAAACAGCACCTGTGCCACCAATAAGTACAGAGAGTAGTGTCAATCTCCTCGCACAGTCATCACAGCTGGATCATTTTCTCATGGCTTCTGGAAGGAATTGCTGTAGGAATGCTCAACCGGTGTTGCTCATTCAGCCGACAGAAACTTTCAACCGGTTCTCCCCATTAAGCAACGAGTCAGTCTTCTCTGGTCTCTCCTCCACCCGTTACAGAGTCTGAGACACCGAAGTCTCCCACCATTAGCTCTGCTCTCATCTTATCTATGAACATAGACAGGGCTCGAACTCCTCTAGCTCCACAATGAGATCACCCTGCCAGCTTAGTGGAGTCTGCTACTAGCATAGTCAGTGTAGTCAGCTCAGCTATCCCCATTGAGACCGTGTCTGTGACTCGATCTAGGTTGGGCCAACATGGGCAAAACTAAACATGGCGGTTTTTGCCTTAGCAATCTCACTGGAATAGTTTATGTGTCGGGGGGCTAGGGTCAGTTTGTAATATCTGGAGTACTTCTCCTGTGTGAATCTAAGTGTGCGTCCTATAATTCTCTCCTTCTCTCTTTCTTTCTCTCGGAGGACCTGAGCCCTAGGACCATGCCCCAGGACTACCTGACATGACTCCTTGCTGTCCCCAGTCCACCTGGCCGTGCTGCTGCTCCAGTTCCAACTGTTCTGCCTTCTTATTATTCGAACATGCTGGTCATTTATGAACATTTGAACATCTTGGCCATGTTCTGTTTTAATCTCCACCCGGCACAGCCAGAAGAGGACTGGCCACCCCACATAGCCTGCTTCCTCTCTAGGTTTCTTCCTAGGTTTTGGCAACCGTTTTCTACACCTGCATTGCTTGCTGTTTGGGGTTTTAGGCTGGGTTTCTGTAAAGCACTTTGAGATATCAGCTGATGTACGAAGGGCTATATAAATAAATTTGATTTGATAATAAAAAGATAAATAAAGACCTCCTCCATTCCTGTCATTATGGAAAGAGATTGCGAAATCTCACATCTCAAAATAGGGCTACTTAAATGTTAGATCCTTCACTTCCAAGGCAGTTAAAGTCAGTGAACTAATCACTGATCATAATCTTGATGTGATTGGCCTGACAGAAACATGGCTTAAGCCTGATGAATTTACTGTGATAAATGAGGCCTACCCTCCTGGTTACACCAGTGACTTAGCGTTCCCGCAAAGGTGGAGGTGTTGCAGACATTTATGATACTATATTTCAATATACAAACAAAAGACTGCATTTTCGTCTTTTGAGCTTCTAGTCATGAAATCTACGTAGCCTACTCAATCACTTTTTACAGGCCTCCTGGGCCGTATACAGCATTCCTCACAGAGTTCCCATCGGACCTTGTAGTCGTGGCAGATAATATTCTAAATTTTGGTGACTTTAATATTCACATTGAAAAGTCCACAGACCCACTATAAAAGGCTTTCGGAGCCATCATTGACTCAGTGGGTTTTGTTCAACATGTCTCAGGACCTACTCACTGTCACAGTCATACTCTGGACCTAGTTTTTTCCTGTGTAATAAATATTGTGGATCTTAATGTTTTTTCTCCTGGACTATCGGACCACCATTTTATTACGATTGCAATTGCAATAAATAATCTGCTCAGATCCCAACCAAGGATCATCAAAAGATGTACTAAAAATTATTGGACAACCCCAAACATTTCTAGATGCCCTTCCAGACTCCCTCCACCTACCCAAGGACGTCAGAGTACAAACATCGGTTAACCACCTACATAAGGAACTAAAATCACCCTTGTGTAATACCCTAGATGCAGTTGTACCCCTAAACACATTTGTCATAAGAAACTAGCTCCCTGGTATACAGAAAATACCCTGAACCCTGAAGCAAGAATCCAGAAAATTGGAACGGAAATTTCGCCACACCAAACTGGAAGTCTTCCAACTAGCTTGGAAAGACAGTACCGTGCAGTTTCAAAGAGCCCTCACTGCTGCTCGATCATTCTATTTTTCCAACTTAATTGAGGAGAATAAGAACAATCCAAAATGTACTTTTGATACTGTCACAAAGCTAACTAAAAAGCAGCATTCCCCAAGAGAGGATGGCTTTCACTTCAGAAGTGATAAATTCATGAACTTCTTTGATGAAAAAATCATGATCATTAGAAAGCATATTACAGACTCCTCTTCAAAGCTGCGTATTTCTCCAAAGCTCAGTTGTCCTGAGTCTGCACAACTCTGCGAGGACCTAGGAAGACACTCAAGTTTTTTAATCCGATATCTCTTGACACATTGATGAAAACCGTCTTGGCCTCTAAACCTTCAAGCTGCATACTGGACCCTATTCCAACTCAGCTGCTTCCTGTGCTTGGCCCTCCTATGATGAATATAATAAACGGCTCCCTATCCACCGGATGGGTACCAAACTCACTAAAAGTGACAGTAATAAAGCCTGTATTGAAAAAGACCAACCTTGACCCAGAAAATAAATATATATAAAAAATACATTCAAAATAGAAGATTTTTAAAAATATTGAATCTATCATCGATCTCAAAAATGTGAGAAAAACCTGTTGCGCTGCCTTCCTAAAGACAAACAATGTATACGAAACACTTCAGTATGGTTTTAGACCTCATCATAGTACTGAGACGGCACTCGTGATGGTGGTAAATTACCCTTTAATGGCGTCAGACCAAGGTTCTGCATCTGTCCTCGTGCTCCTAGACCTTAGTGCTGCTTTGATACCATCGGTCACAACATTCTTTTGGAGAGATTGGAAACCCAGATTGGTCTACACAGACAAGTTCTGGCCTGGTTTAGATCTGTCGGAAAGATATCAGTTTGTCTCTGTGGATGGTCTTCTGAGAAATCAACTGACAAGTAATCTTGACGGTTGTACAGTCATCACAAATAAAACTGAAGGACCTCAGCATTACTCCGGACCCTTTTTTACATCTTCGTAACATTGCAAAATTCAGAAACTTTCTGTCCAAAAATTATGCAGAAAAATGTATCCATGCTTCTGTCACTTCTAGATTAGACCACTGCAATGCTCTACTTCCTGGCTACCTGGATAAATCACTAAATAAAACTTCAGTTAGTATTAAACACGGCTGCTAGAATCTTGACAAGAACCAAAATATTTGATCATATTACTCCAGTGCTGACCTCTGTACACTGGCTTCCTGTTAAGTCTAGGGATGATTTCACGGTTTTACTGCTAATCTACACAGCATTATATGGGCCTGCTCCTACCTATCTTTTAGATTTGGTCCTGCCGTACATACCTACATGTACGCTACGGTCACAAGACGCAGGCCTCCTTAATGTCCTTACTGTCCAAGCAAACAGCTGGAGGCAGAGCTTCCTCCTATAGAGCTCAATTTTAATGGAATGGTCTGCCTATTCATGTGAGAGACGCAGTCTTAATTGAAGACTCTTCCCTTCAGTAGGTCCTATGATTGAATGTAGTCTGGCGCAGAGGTGTGAAGGTGAACGAAAAGGCACTGGAGTGACGAACCTCCCTTGCTGTCTGTGCCTGGCCGGTTCCCCTCTCTCCACTGGGATTCTCTGCCTCTAACCCTATTACGGGGGCTGAGTTACTGGCTTACTGGTGCTCTTCCATGCCGTCCCTAGGAGGGGTGTGTGGGTTGAGTCATTGACGTGATCTTCCTGTCCGGGTTGGCACCACCCTCGGGTTTGTGCAGTGGGGGAGATCTTCGTGGGCTATACTCAGCTTCGTCTCAGGGTAGCCTCGTCTCAGCCTCCAGTATTTATGCTGCAATAGTTCATGTGTCGGGGGGCTAGGGTCAGTCTGTTATATATGGAGTATTTCTCCTGTCTCATCCGGTGTCCTGTGTGAATTTAAGTAATATCTCTCTCTTTCTCTCTTAGGACCTAAGCCCTAGGACCATGCCTCAGGACTACCTGGCCTGACGACTCCTTGCTGTCCCCAGTCCACCTGGTCATATTGCTGCTCCAGTTTCAACTGTTCTGCCTGTGGCTATGGAACCCTGAACTGTTCGCCGGAAGTGCTACCTTGTCCCAGACCTGCTGTTTTGGACTCGCTCTCTACCGCACCTGCTGTCTCAAACTCAATGATGGGCTATGAAAAGCCAACTGACATTTACTCCTGAGGAGCTGACCTGTTGCACACTCTACAACCACTGTGATTATTATTATTTGACCCTGCTGGTCATCTATGAACGTCTGAACATCTTGGCCATGTTATGATATAATCTTCACCCGGCACAGCCAGAAGAGGACTGGCCAACCCTCATAGCCTGGTTTCTCTAGGTTTCTTCCTAGGTTCCGGTCTTTATAGGGAGTTTTTCCAAGCCACCATGCTTCTACATCTGCATTGCTTGCTGTTTGGGGTTTTAGGCTGGGTTTCTGTACAGTGGCTTGCGGTCAGAGGCCAAGCAGTTGCCATACCAGGCAGTGATGCAGGATGCTCTCAATGGTGTAAAACCTTTTGAGGATCTGAGGACCCATGACAAATATTTTCAGTCTCCTGTGGGGGAAACAGGTTCTCGTGCCCTCTTCACAACTGTCTTGGTGTGTTTGGAAAATTATAGTTTGTTGGTGATGTGGACGCCAAGGAACTTGAAGCTCTCAACCTGCTCCACTACAGCCCCGTCGATGAGAATGGGGGCGTGCTCTGTCCTCCTTTTCCTGTAGTCCACAATCATCTCCTTTGTATCGATCACATTGAGGGAGAGGTTGTTGTCCTTGCACCACATGGTCAGGTCTCTGACCTCCTCCCTATAGGCTGTCTCATCATTGTCGGTGATCAGGCCTATCACTGTTGTCATCAGCAAAATTAATGATGGTGTTGGAGTCGTGCCTGGACGTGCAGTCATGACTGAACAGGGAGTACAGGAGGGGACTAAGTACACACCCCTAAGGGGCCCCAGTGTTGAGGATCAGCGTGGCAGACGTGTTGTTATCTACCCTTACCACCTGGGGGTGGCCTGTCAGGAAGTCCAGGATCCAGTTGCAGAGGGAGGTGTTTAGTCCCAATGTCCTTAGCTTAGTGATGAGCTTGGAGGGCACTATGGTGTTGAACGCTGAGCTGTAGTCAATGAAAAGCATTCTCATTGTGTGGAGTGCAAGAGACTGCATCATTTTGGTAGTCATTTAGGCAAGTTACCTTAGTGTCTTGGGCACAGGGACTATGATGGTCTGCTTGAAACATGTTGGTATTACAGACTCAGACAGGGAGAGGTTGAAAATGTCAGTGAAGACACTTGCCAGTTGGTCAGCGCATGCTCGGAGTACACACGTCCTGGTAATCCATCAGGCCTAGCGGCCTTGTGAATGTTGACCTGTTTAAAAAGGTCTTACTCACATCGGCTGCGGAAAGCATGATCACACAATCGTCACGAACAGCTGATGCTCTCATGCATGTTTCAGTTTAACTTGCCTCATAGCGAAGTTATTTAGCTCGTCTGTTAGGCTTGTGTCACGGAGCAGCTCTCAGCTGTGCTTCCCTTTGTAGTCTGTAATAGTTTGCAAGCCCTACCACATCCGACGAGTGTTGGAGCTGGTGTAGTACAATTTGATTTTAGTCCTATATTGATGCTTTGCGTGTTTGATGGTTCTTTGGAGGGCATAGAAGGATTTATTATAAGCTTCTGGGTTAGAGTCCCAGTCCTTGAAAGCAGCAGCTCTACCCTTTAGCTCAGTGTGAATGTTGCTTGTAATCCATGGCTTCAGGTTGGGGTATGTACGTACAGTCACTGTGGGGACGATGTCCTCGATGCACTTATTAAAGCCTGTTGGGGCTAGGGGGCAGCATTTTCACTTTTGGATGAAAGGCGTGCCCAGAGTAAACTGCCTCCTACTCTTTCCCAGATGGGAATATATGCATATTATTATTACTGGTGGATAGAAAACACTCTGAAGTTTCTAAAACTGTTCGAATTATGTCTGTGTGTATAACAGAACTCATATGGCAGACAAAAACCTGAGAAGAAATCCAAACAGGAAGTGAGAACTCAATTTAGAAAACAGTGCCATTTGAAGTCCAGCTTAGATATGGATGTTTATGCACTTCCTAGTGCTTCCACAAGATGTCACCGTTTTTAGATTCTGGTTGTATGATTCTACTATAAAGGCGGGGCTCATAATAGCTCTTTGAGTGGGTGGTCTTGCAGAAAGACTCGGTCTCATTGCGCGCGGTCACGAGATCGTGTTCTTGCGTTCCAATGGGTTTCTTCAGACAATGAAATTCTCCGGTTGGAACCTTATTAATGTTTAAAACATCCTAAATATGGATTGCATACATCATTTGACTTGTTTCTACGACCTGTAACGGAACTTTTTCAGCTTTTGTCTGGAGGAATTGCTCGTGCTTTTTGAGGATTGAATCCTGGGCTGAACAAGCTAACAACAAGTGGCTAAATGGTGGGCTTTATGGAACAAATCAGTCATTTATTGTCGAACTAGGATTCCTGGAACTGCCTTCTGATGAAGATATTCAAAAAGGTAAGTGAATATTTATATTGTTTTTTTGTAGCTTCTGTTGACACCAAAATGGCGGCTATTTCTTTGGGTTCTGAGCGGCGTTCTCAGATTATTCTTTTTCCGTAAAGTTTTTTTTTTATCCGTAAAGTTTTTTTTTATCTGACACAGCGGTTGCATAGAGGATACGTTTATCTTTAATTCTGTGAATAACACTTGCATCTTTTATCAATGTTTATTGTGAGTATTTCTACAAAATCACCAGATGTTTTAGAATCAAAATATTACTGCACGTAATGCGCCAATGTAAACTGAGATCTCTGGATATAAATATGCACATAATCGAACAAAACATACATGTATTGTGTAACCTGATGTCCTATGAGGGTTATCTGATGAAGATCATCAAAGGTTAGTGATTAATTTCATCTATATTTCTGCTTTTTGTGACTCTTATCTTTGGCTGGAAAAATGGCTGTATATTTTTTTGACTTGGCGGTGACCTAACATAATCATGTTGTGCTTTCACCGTAAAGCATTTTTTTAAATTGGACACAATGGGTACATTAACAAGAAGTTTATCTTTCATTTGCTGTATTGGACTTGTTAATGTGTGAAAGTTACATATTTCTAAAAATATTTTTGAATTTCGCATGCTGCCTTTTCAGCGGAATGTTGTCGAGGGGTTCCGCTAGCGGAACGCCTGCCCTAGAAAGGTTATACATTCTATCGGCAGGACAGAACAGCAGCCTCTGGTAAGACACGGGGTGGGGATTATTCATATTTGTAAACAATATCTGGTGCACGATATCTAAGGAAGTGTCAGGGTTTTGCTCGCCTCAGGTAAAGTATCTCATGATGAGCTAGAGACCACACTATCTACCTAGAGTTTTCATCTGTATTTTTCGTAGCTGTCTACATAGCACCACAGACCGAGCCTGGCACTAAATGATGAGCTGTATTCTGCCATAAGCAAACAGGAAAACGCTCATCCAGAGGTGGCGCTCCTAGTGGCCCGGGGACTCTAATGCATGGAAACTTAAATCAGTTTTACCTCATTTCTATTAGGGGATAAATTAACAATTGTTGCATTTTCACTCATAAAAATGACAAATATACAACCAAATATTATAGAGAATAACAGTTGCTTTCTATGATAGTTTGTTATTACATTGTTTCCATGGTGAGACTCCTCCTCTGTGTGACCATATGACCAATCCATCTCTCTCTCTCTGAGCAGATGGAGCATATTCACCTATCCTGGCTGACAACACAGAGGTGGAGCCCAGACAGCAGGCATACAAGGACCTGGACCGTGTCTCACTCCCCCCTTTCTAAGCTTCCATCGCTCTCTCCCTCCTCTACTTTCTCTCCCCACTTTCCCTCCCCTCCCTCTCTCATCTAACAATGATAAGATGTCATAACGGCTCATGTAATACAGAGTAGACATAGGATATCTCCCGCTAAGCACTACAAACAGCTGGTATTGCAGACAACAGATGACTATGACATGTGACTTTGTAGGTCTCAAAGTCTAAGTCTAACAGTACATATCTATTCAAAACAAAATACAAAAAATGTGTTATATTTGAGATTCTTCAAAGTAGTCACCCTTTGCCTTGACAGCTTGGCACACTCCTGGCATTATCTTATCTCAACCAGCTTCATGAGGTAGTCACCTGGAATGCATTTAAAATAACAGATGTGCCTTGTTAAAAGTTACATTTGTGGAATTGATTTCCTTCTTAATGCGTTTGAGCCAATCAGTTGTATTGTGACAAGGTAGGGGTGGTATACAGAAGATAGCCCTATTTGGTTAAAGACCAAGTCCATATTATGGCAAGAACAGCTCCAATAAGCAAAGAGAAATTACAGTCAATCATTACTTTAAGACATGGAGGTCATCAATCTGGAAAATTTCAAGAACTGAAAGTTTCAATTGCAGTCACAAAAACCATCAAGCGGTATGATGAAACTGGTTTTCATGAGGACCGCCACAGGAAAAGGAAGACCCAAAGTTGCCTCTGCTGCAGATGATAAGTTCATTAGAGTTAACTGCACATCAGATTGTGGCCCAAATAAATGCTTCTCAGAGTTCAAGTAACAGACACATCTCAACATCAACTGTTCAGAGGAGTCTGTGTCAATCAGGCCTTCGTAGTCGAATTGTTGCAAAGAAACCACTACTAAAGGACACCAATAAGATACTTGCTTGGGCCAAGAAACACGAGCAATGAACATTAGACCGGTTGAAAGTCTTTGCGAGACACAGCGGTTGGAAGCTGGTTGAGAGAATGCCAAGAGTGTGCAAAGCTGTAATCAAGGCAAAGGTTGGCTACTTTGAAGAATCTAAAATATATTTTATCCATTTTTGGGGGGTTAGTACATGATTCCACATCTGTTATTTCATAGTTTATGTCTTCACCATTATTCTACAATGTAGAAAATAGTACACATATAGAAAAACCCTGGAATGTTTGACTGGTACTGTGTTGACATAAAACTGCCAAGCTTTGTCAAGCAAGCCCTTATTGATCTCTGTCAAGTAACTACACAATAACAGCAAAGTAAATAGCCAAGACATGAGTATTTTCTCCATGTAAACCGTAAGGGATTTCAACGCTGGAAGGAAGAAAACATGGGGAACCCCACATTAACTAAGCCAGTTGTATTGTTTGTTTACTCGGGGCTGGGCTGTCCAACAAACAGATGAGCCCCTCACACCACAGCTCATATAGACATTTGTTTACTTCTGTTGAGAGTAGTTCATTGGTGGGGAATGCAGGCTGTTTAGGGCGGGAAGCTGTTGATGTTTTCTGTGTGTGGCTGGTAGGCCCCGTAGTACTTAAGTTCTACACATGTTTGTACTTCAGGGCCACCGTATGTAAACTCGGTACGAAAACTCATTTAGAAAACATGCAAGGTAAATAAGAAAATGTTGAAATGTTTATGCAAATGTGATTAGTAATCTAATGGTTCTTCGTGTCAACAAATATTGACTGAAAACATCTGGGTGATGTGTGAGCTCACTGCGTTCTTACAGACGGAGAATTTTGCAATACAACACTAGTCCAATCACTCAGACAAGGTGGAGATTTTTTTTTAAACAAAGTTATCAGTTAGATTCTAACATATGCCAATGCTGTAGTGGTTCATTACAACAAACATACAACAACAACAACAAAAAGAGTTTGGAAGTGTCTAGAATGTTAAGTTGTGAGGACGGTGTGCATCGTCATGTAAATTCAGGATTATATTTCCACTATAAACACTAAGTAGTGTTGTTTTTGAAGCATTCTTTCAACTAAATATTTACATCTGACAGTGGTGATGTTGTCTACTTAATTTGACCAGATGTTAAGGTACATTCAGTGGTGGAAAATTACACAATTGTCATACTTCAGTAAAAGTAAAGGTACCTTAATAGAAAATGACTAAAGTTAAAGTGAAAGTCACCCAATATAAATACAACCTCAGCAAAAGTTTAAAAGTATGGTTTTAAATACACTGTGCTTAAATATCAAAAGTAAATGTAATTGCTATAATATACAGTGCCTTGCGAAAGTATTCGGCCCCCTTGAACTTTGCGACCTTTTGCCACATTTCAGGCTTCAAACATAAAGATATAAAACTGTATTATTTTGTGAAGAAACAATTACAAGTGGGACACAATCATGAAGTGGAACGACATTTATTGGATATTTCAAACTTTTTTAACAATTTAAAAACTGAAAAATTGGGCGTGCAAAATTATTCAGCCCCCTTAAGTTAATACTTTGTAGCGCCACCTTTTGCTGCGATTACAGCTGTAGGTCGCTTGGGGTATGTCTCTATCAGTTTTGCACATCGAGAGACTGAAATTGTTTCCCATTCCTCCTTGCAAAACGGCTCGAGCTCAGTGAGGTTGGATGGAGAGCATTTGTGAACAGCAGTTTTCAGTTCTTTCCACAGATTCTCGATTGGATTCAGGTCTGGACTTTGACTTGGCCATTCTAACACCTGGATATGTTTATTTTTGAACCATTCCATTGTAGATTTTGCTTTATGTTTTGGATCATTGTCTTGTTGGAAGACAAATCTCCGTCCCAGTCTCAGGTCTTTTGCACACTCCATCAGGTTTTCTTCCAGAATGGTCCTGTATTTGGCTCCATCCATCTTCCCATCAATTTTAACCATCTTCCCTGTCCCTGCTGAAGAAAAGCAGGCCCAAACCATGATGCTGCCACCACCATGTTTGACAGTGGGGATGGTGTGTTCAGGGTGATGTGCTGTGTTGCTTTTACGCCAAACATAACGTTTTGCATTATTGCCAAAAAGTTCAATTTTGGTTTCATCTGACCAGAGCACCTTCTTCCACATGTTTGGTGTGTCTCCCAGGTGGCTTGTGGCAAACTTTAAACAACACGTTTTATGGATATCTTTAAGAAATGGCTTTCTTCTTGCCACTCTTCCATAAAGGCCAGATTTGTGCAATATACGACTGATTGTTGTCCTATGGACAGAGTCTCCCACCTCAGCTGTAGATCTCTGCAGTTCATCCAGAGTGATCATGGGCCTCTTGGCTGCATCTCTGATCAGTCTTCTCCTTGTATGAGCTGAAAGTTTAGAGGGACGGCCAGGTCCTGGTAGATTTGCAGTGGTCTGATACTCCTTCCATGTCAATATTATCGCTTGCACAGTGCTCCTTGGGATGTTTAAAGCTTGGGAAATCTTTTTGTATCCAAATCCGGCTTTAAACTTCTTCACAACAGTATCTCGGACCTGCCTGGTGTGTTCCTTGTTCTTCATGATGCTCTCTGCGCTTTTAACGGACCTCTGAGACTATCACAGTGCAGGTGCATTTATACGGAGACTTGATTACACACAGGTGGATTGTATTTATCAGCATTAGTCATTTAGGTCAACATTGGATCATTCAGAGATCCTCACTGAACTTCTGGAGAGAGTTTGCTGCACTGAAAGTAAAGGGGCTGAATAATTTTGCACGCCCAATTTTTCAGTTTTTGATTTGTTAAAAAAGTTTGAAATATCCAATAAATGTCGTTCCACTTCATGATTGTGTCCCACTTGTTGTTGATTCTTCACAAAAAAATACAGTTTTATATCTTTATGTTTGAAGCCTGAAATGTGGCAAAAGGTCGCAAAGTTCAAGGGGGCCGAATACTTTCGCAAGGCACTGTAATTACTTATAAGTCAAAATCCACCCAAAACCACTCAATCCTTTATTTACAGTGTTACATAACACTAAGATCTGAGAACAATATTTTTGTGACTAAATGTTTAATTTTGTCGTTATAATACGGTTGTTAGCAACATGTGAAAAATGTATGTGGAAATCTGTTGCAGCTTAAGTCAACTACAAAACCCGCAATGCTCTCTCCATGAGCTGGCTGGCTAAATGTATGTAAACAAGTAAATGCATGTAAAGTAGCTAGTTAACTGCACTATCAATTTAGGAGTCTATAATCTCACCATGTTCAACCTGACAGATTGATGTGCCTCACAGAGTGGAGTCTGACATTCACAACGGTACCATGCAATGCACCCTGGACTACAGAGGCAGACAAACAGGAAAAATGTGCTAGACCCTCTGTTAAATTACACATTTCTCAAGGTCGGAATATCGCAAAAATATGATCAATGGCTCATTGGAGAGAAGACAACCAACCTTATGACATCGGCTAGTACTGGAATCTGAAATGTATGATAGATGTTTTCACGGGCCAAAAGTCATATTCCTATTAACTTCCAGTGTAGTGAGAGAGACTTTATCACAGTGCTACGTCATACCGGCCGGATCTCTGCCTGCTTGAACGCCAATAACTCAGATACACATGAAAACATGAAATGACCCAGGGAATCGATATAACATCACTCAGATACACATGAAAACATGAAATGACCTATGGAATGGATATAACATCACTCAGATACACATGAAAACATGAAATGACCCAGGGAATCGATAGAACATCACTCAGATACACATGAAAACATGAAATGACCTATGGAATGGATAGAACATCACTCAGAGTTCCACAAAAACAATACAGTAGAAAACAAAACTATTGTATTCTTCCTATTAGACAATGACTCCCCTATACTAGTCAGGACACGGTCAATCAAGCTCTTAGTTTGAATAATCCAGGAAATTTGGGTTCCCCAACTGGTGGCCTGTGGATCGAATCAAGTTGATGATCTCTGTCCTACAATCTATCCAGTTTAGAGCCCCAGGAGTATGTGCAACAGGACAAGGACTCCCCTATTGTCAGGTTGGGTGACTCTTTACTTTTAGTATCAAAAGTATAAACCATTTTACATTCCTTATATTAAGCAAACCAGAAATTGTATTTATTTACGGATAGCCAGGGGCACACTCCCAACATTATTTACAAATGAAGCATTATTTGTGTTTAGTGAGTCGACCAGATCTGAGGTAGTAGAGATGACCAGGGATGTTCTCATGAGTAAATGTCAAAAATAAGAACTACTAAAGTAGAGAGAGAAAAAAACCTGACTAAAGTAGTACATTAAAGTATTACACCACTGGATACATTCCACAGCCAATTATTTTCGAACACAACTGTATCAGAGTGAAAGAATAACATTTATCATGAATCAACGCCAAAGTGCCGGAGTTAGCAACAAAACAGATTTTCATCTGTAGATACCACATCTCTCTACTCAATCTTACATCATTACCAATGTATAGACAAGAACCATTTAATCATAACGCCAAATATGCTTTTAGTCACTTACAACCCAGTTCAAATGGCCTGTTTAGTTCTATGGCATTAGAAAGGGTAAACATTTGTTTTTATAAAAGGAAACGTTGTTCGATCAAAGAGAGAAAAAACTATTTTAAAGATGAATTCTTAAGAGGTTCTATAAACATTTGACAGCTTAATGGTATCTTGTTGCTGACATAATTTGTTCACAAGTGTAACGTAGCATGTACTTTACACAAATCTCTGAGGATTTGAAAAGAGATATGAAGCCTGAGTTTATTGTCCAATAAAGAAGCAAAGAGAACAACCACAGCCATTAGTGGATAACAGAATGCACTTTTACGATGAGGCCTCAAAAGCGATAAAAAAATGTTTTAAAAATGGATTAACTGACGGTTCGTAATCACACAAATATTAAGAATCTCAATCTTCATACACTGAGTACAGGAAGGAACACCTTCCTAATATTGAGTTGCAACCGCTTCTGCTCTCAGAACAGCCTCAATTCGTCAAGGTATCTTCTAAGCTGTTCGTGCCCATATTTCTAGCATAGTGTTAGCCCTGTGATAAGAATCACCACACAGTGAGGCAGCATCCTAGCATCTGTTTGTAATTACTGGGATGTAGTGTGTGTGTGTATGTAATATAGAACCAGCATTATGGTCAAGATGGTTCGCTCGACCTGGTTTTATGGCCACTCTCCCTGTTGTGCCTTTTTATAGGTCTTGATGATCAGTGGCTAGATCTCGATAAGCCCAATAAAGCTGTATTTCTGTCCACAGTTATTTTGTCAGGTTTACTCCAGAGATCTTATCAGCTTTGTGGACGATGTTTACTGATGCTGAACACTGGGGTCAAACAGCTTTGGTGAAACGTGACAACATTGACATGAATGGCAAAATAAATCAAATCAAATTCTTTGTCACATAGATATGTTTAGCAGATGTTATTGCAGGTGTAGCAAAATGCTTGTTTACTAGAAGCGAAGCAGCCCACTGTCAGCGCCATCATACCCAAAATTCTACATCTATCGTTAAGATGTTTATGTTGAGTTTAAATACCCTAAGCATTCGGTATGGGGAGTAATGGAAGACAAATTTGGTTCTCATCAACTCAAACCACTTTAAAACCTTGTCACAAAAAAAAAATATTAACCAAATTTAGCAGCAACATTCCATAATGACAACTTTAAACCATTTTGCTCAAAGTAGAAGAATAAACATATTAACATGTTTGTAAAGGTGTTGCTGAACCTGGCAGGAGCCTATGTCTCTACTTCGTGGGCTTTTGAAGCTTATTTTAAAATGTTTCATCCCCCTTATCAAAATGCCACATTTTCAATTAAAGTTTATGTCCATATTAGGTACTAAGCTTCTGCTATAAATATTGTAATATTAATAATTTTTATATGAAAAGTGTTAATTACACACCAAATAACTTTGCCGATCTCACCTAGAGAATTATGAAAGACAAAACCCTCAACGATCTACTTTAGTGTATATTATGACTGGAAATAAACCGATCGCAACCCTAAAAACATCATTAAGACATACCTGTAATGTGGCAGCTGAGTCTGGATCCAGCGAGGGTCTCCATCCGAGGACAGTAGGGGCAGGCTGACTGTGTATGGGTGTCTTCCAGTCAGACCAGAGTCTGATGCTTGTTTCTCCCCTCCCTCTCAGATGAATACGGTCTATTATTTTTTAAAGATATTTCAAGTTGAATTAGGTTTGAAAGACAAGGGTTGGTTCAGGCTGTGGTCTTCTGGTCTCTCTGCTTTAGCGAAGGCTCTTGGGCTGCTGGGGCTCCGATCATTGGGATGTCTTCCTCTACCCGAGCACCCCAGTGAGGTCAGTTCTGGACTTGGAGCGATGGCAGTCTCGTTTTCAACTCTTTGGTTCAGTTGAACTCAGAGGTGGCTGCTGATGAGGAGAAGGAGGGGGTAAATATGTGAATGTGTTTGAAACCGACAGTGATTGGTGCAATTCTGGCGGTTCCTGTCTTCATCTACACTCAGTAATGCAATTTAGCTGTTTTCTATGGCCACAGAACCATCCTGCTACTGTGAACGTGTATAACATAGGCTAAGTGAACACAATGAATAAGTCATTTACTTAGTAGTCTGGGGAAGGGTATACTCATGCTAATAAAAACACTACAACTACACTCTGTCAACAGTACTCGTAGTTCTTCAGGTCACAACACACTGAAGTTCACTTTAAAATGAGCGAGATGTTGTAGAGAAGGATAATATCATGCATCTACTGCAGATTCAGGATTTGCGTGTGCAGGTCCAGGATGTGCGTGTGCAGGTTCAGGAGGTTCAGGTCCAGGATGTGCAGGTCCAGGATATGCGTGTGCAGGTCCAGGAGGTTCAGGTCCAGGATGTGCAGGTCCAGGATGGGCGTGTGTAGGTCCAGGATGTGCAGGTCCAGGATGTGCACACGCCTATCCTGGACATGCACATCCTGGACCTGCACACGCATATCCTGGACCTGCACATCCTGGACCTGCACACGCATATCCTGGACCTGCAAATCCTGGACCTGCACCTCCTGGACCTGCACCTCCTGGACCTGCACACGACCATCCTGGACCTGCACATCCTGGACCTGAACACGCACATCCTGGACCTGCACATCCTGGACCTGCACACGCCCATCCTGGACCTGCACATCCTGGACCTGCACACGCCCATCCTGGACATCCTGGACCTGCACACGCCCATCCTGGACCTGCACATCCTGGACCTGCACACACACATTCTGTGCAGGTTCAGGATGTGCGCGTGAGGTATTGAATGAAATTGACAGTACCTCACACGATACAGATTAAAAACTAAGCACAGACGCGTGGTCAAAAACAGATGCTTTACATTTGAGTCTGCTTCTGCATACTCATAGTATTTAAGTTCTCATAGTGTTTAAGAATACGCATAGTATTCTCATAGTATTCAACCAACGGAGTCACAAATATGATCTCAGAAAAATATAATCGGTAATTCAAATCTCCTTAACTTTAAAATCACAATTGGATGTGAAAATACATGTAAGGATCTAATCGACACGCACATTACACAACTTTGCTAGTATGCGCTGTTAAGTATGTAGTGTTAGTTTCCTACTTTAAGTTTTAATGTCACATGCACAAGTACAGTGAAATGCCTTTCTTGCAAGAACTAAACCCAACAATGCAGTAATAAATATCAATGTATTACTGAACAAAAATATAAATGCAACATGTCAAGTGTTGGTCCCATGTTTCATAAGCTGAAATAAAATCTCAGAAACGTTCCATATGCACAAAAAGCTTATTTCTTTCAAATGTTGAGCACACATTTGTTTTTCGTCACTGTTAGTCAGCATTTCTCCTTTGCCAGGATAATCCATCCCCCTGACAGGTGTGGCATATCAAGAAGCTGATTAAACAGCATGATCATTACACAGGTACACCTTGTGCTGGGTGGACAATAAAGGCCACTCTAAAATGTGCAGTTGTGTCACACAACACAATGCCACAAATATCTCAGGTTTTGAAGGAGCATGCAATTGGCATGCTGACTCCAGGAATGACCACCAGAGGTGTGCCATAGAATGTAATGTTAATTTCTCTACCATAAACTGTGACCAACAGATGCATATCTGTATTCCCAGTCATGTGAAATTCATAGATTAGGGCCTAATTTATTTATTTAAATTGACCAATTTCCTTATTATGAACTGTATGTAACGGCGTTCTTCGTTTGTTGAAAGAGAGTCGGACCGAAATGCAGCGTGGTGGTTACTCATGTTCTTTAATGAAGAAAACGTGACGATACATGAAATAACTTAATAAATACAAAAACAACAAAACGGAACGTGAAACCTAATACAGCCTATCTGGTGACAACACAGAGACAGGAACAATCACCCACGAAATACAAAGTGAAACTCAGGCTACCTAAATACGGTTCCCAATCAGAGGCAACGAGAATCACCTGACTGATTGAGAACCGCCTCAGGCAGCCAAGCCTATACAACACCCCTAATCAGCCGCGATCTCAAATACTACAAACCCCAATACGAATTACAACAACATAAACCCCTGTCACACCCTGGCCTGACCAAATATATAACGAAAACACAAAACACTAAGACCAAGGCGTGACACTAACTCAGTACAATCTTTGAAATTGTTGCATGTTGCCTTTATATTTTTGTTCAGTATAATACAAAGAATAACATAAGGTTGAACAAAAATACACAAGAAATAAAGATAAGAAATAAGAAGAACAGGAGAAGTAAGCAATATACAGGCTCAGTTCCAATACCATATTTACAATGTTCATGGATACTGGAGTGATAGAGGTAGATCTGTATAGGGTTAAGATGACTAGGCATCAGGATATATGATACACATAGTAGCAGCAGCGTAAATGATGATTGTATTTGAGTGGTGTCCATGTGTGTCGAGCCTGTACTGAAAATAAATCAAATACAAGGGTCAACTCAGTCTGTGTTGACATTTTGTTAGCTATTAAGTTAGCTATTTCGCAGTTTTATAGCATGGAGATACAATCTGTTCAGGAGCCTGTTGGTGTCAGACTTTGATGCACCGGTACTGCTTGCCATGTGGAAGCAGAGAGAACAGCCTATGGCTTGGGTGGCTGGAGTCTTTAACGATTTTCTGGGCCTTCCTTTCACACTGCCTGATATAGGTCCTGAATGTCAGGGAGCTCGGTCCTAGTGATGTACTGGGCTATTCTCACCCCCCTCTGTAGTGCCATGCAGTCGAGGGCGGTGCTTCTGCCATACCAAGCAGTGATGCAGACAGTCAAGATGCTCTCAACGGTACAGCTGTAGAACTTTGAGGATTTGAGGGCCCATGACAAACTTTTCCAACTTCCTGATGGGGAAGAGGTGCTGTTGTGCCTTCTTTACGACTGTACACGTGTGTGTGTGGACCATTTGAAGTCCTTAGTGATTTGGACACCGAGGAAGTTGAAGCTCTCGACCCGATCCACTGTCGCCCCATCGATGTGGATGGGGGCGTGGCCCACCCCCCTCCCATTTCCTGTAGTGTAAACATTAGTTCATGGCACACACGTAAAAAAGACAATGAAGTTGAACTAAAATAGTCGACAATATATGTATATATTTAAACATTATTACTATTTTCATATGGATGGTCGGATATTACTTTTAAGCTTCCCAAGATAGACCTACAGCCTATTTGCTAGCCAGTGCTAAATGGATCAGTGTCTCTGACAGACGCCAGCGAGAGACAGTTAGTGTCTCTGACAGACGCCAGCGAGAGACAGTTATCAGAGTGTCTCTGACAGACGCCAGCGAGAGACAGTTAGTGTCTCTGACAGACGCCAGCCAGAGACAGTTATCAGTGTCTCTGACAGAAGCCAGCGAGAGACAGTTAGTGTCTCTGACAGACGCCAGCCAGAGACAGTTATCAGAGTGTCTCTGACAGACGCCAGCCAGAGACAGTTATCAGAGTGTCTCTGACAGAAGCCAGCCAGAGACAGTTATCAGAGTGTCTCTGACAGAAGCCAACCAGAGACAGTTATCAGAGTGTCTCTGACAGAAGCCAAGAGGACGTTAAAAGGAGGACGTTAAAAGGAGCTGGATGCCATGGAAACCAGAGTGGGAACAGGCCTTAAACAGGAGAATAGCAACTTTTGGACAGAATGGCAGGGCATTGACTAACTTAAATGGATACATGGAACTTATCTGCCAGGAAAGTTAGGCCTATTGACAAATTAGAACATAAAATGGGATGTAGGGTGAACATGTGAGGTGTGGTGATACTCATAGCAGTCATTGTGTGTATAACCTTGCGTGTCAGTCACACTGCTGTGAAAAGACACTACGGTGTACATTTTTCACATCTTAGCTCCTCCTCCACCAACAGAGACCTCCTGCATGTTTTAATAAAATTGACAGTAGCAGTCTGAGTCATTCTTGTTTAATATTATATATATATATCCAGCTATGTATCCAATATGATGATCTAGAGACGCTGTGTGACGACAGAGAAAGAGCCCTATGAAACATTAGTGAAGCACTCAGCCTAAGCCTCAAAGACTGAAACGGCATTCACTTCATTTAAATGATCTGTCTGCAAATAAAACGTCTGCGATGTGACTTCTCCTCCATCCAAAGCTGCTTTCATCTGGGCCACAGATAGGGAACATTGAAGTTAACAAAAGCCATGTCCCGCTCCCAAGTATATCCAATATAGAAATGACTCCAGGCCCTAATGGCTTACCTCTCCCAGTGATATTCAGCCTAAATCGAGCCTCTCTCTGGGCTCTGCTGGATTTGAGAGAGAAACACATGAAGCGCAATGATATTGTTACTTCAGTTGAGAGGAATTTGTATGAAATCAAAGACAAACCCCAGGAGAAGACACACACACACACACACACACACACCTCTCCACTACAGCTCGGCTGTTACCAGCTGTCACTAGAGATAGACAGGACCACCACTTGCCAGTGACTTCATTTGTTCATTTAGAAAACAAGACAGCTCTAAATCTAGTGACTATCAGTCAACACACCATTTTTTTTTGCTTTAGTTAGCTTCAAATATTTAGAATTCTCATGGCAAAATGTGTACAACAGCATGAGATTAGCTGTAAAACTGGAGATCTTTCTCTTTGCCACATAGCAAAATGTGTAGAAATGCAGATGGAAATAAAAAAAATTTAAGACCCCTGCCAAATAATATCAACACATACAGTGCATTTGGAAAGTATTCAGACCCCTGGACTTTTTCCACATTTACAGCCTTATTCTAAAATGGATTAATTGTTTGTTTTTCCCCTCATCAATCTACACACAATACCCCATAATGACAAAACAAAAACAGTTTTTTTGAAATTTTAGCAAATGCATTAAAACTATAAAACTGAAATATTACATTTGCATAAGTATTCAGACCCTTCAATACCTTCAATGCTGCAGACATTTTTTGGTGCCCTTCCCCAGATCTGTGCCTCGACACAATCCTGTCTCGGAGCTCTACGGACAATTCCTTCAACCTCATGGCTTGGTTTTTGCTCTGACATGCACTGTCAACTGTGGGACCTTATATAGACAGGTGTATCCCTTTCCAAATCATGTCCAATCAATTGATTTTTGCACAGGTGGACTCCAAATCAGGTTGTAGACACATCTTAAGGATGATCAATGAAAAGAGCATGCACTTGAGCTCAATTTCGAGTCTCATAGCAAAGGGTCTGAATACTTATGTAAAAAAAGGTATTTTTTTTTTTTGCAATAAAAATTAAAAACCAGGTTTTGCTTATATTATATTATTGGGTACTGTGTTAGATTGATGAGGAAATTGTTTTATTTCATCCATTTTAGAACAAGGCTGTAACGTAACAAAATGTGGAAAGAGTCAAGGGGTCTGAATACTTTCCCAATGCACTGTATATAGTTTGAGAAAGGATTTCCCTTCTGTAATTTTAAGAAACATTGCCTTGTAAATCCATTAAAACACATTCTCTCTTTATATATAACTTTTTATTTTATGATGAGGCATATAGTGCCTTCAGAAAGTTCACACCCCTAAACTTTCTCCATATTTTGTTGTTACAGCCTGAATTAGAATTTCATACCATTTTGATTGTGTCACTGGCCGACACACAACACACAAAAATGTCAGTGGAATTATTATTTAAAAAATGTTAACGAATAAAAAAAAATAAAAAAAGCTGAAATGCCGAGTTAATAAGAATCCAACCCTTTTATTGTGGCAACATAAGTTCAGGGGTAAAAATGTGCTTAAAAAGTCGCATAGTAAATGGACACACTCTGTGTGCAATAATAATGATGAACATGATTTTTTAATGACTACCTCTTCTCTGTACCCCACACATACAATTATCTCTAAGAACCCTCGGTCGAGCAGTGAGTTTCAAACACAGATTCAACCACAAAGAAAAGGGAGGTTTTCCAATGCCTAGCAAAGGGCACCTATTGGTAGATAAAAACATTGTCTGTGGCAAATCCAATTCAACACATTACTAAGTACCACTCTTCATATTTTCAAGCATGGTGGTGGCTGCATCAAGTTATGGGTATGCTTGCCATCAGCAAAAACTAAGGTTGTTTTTTAGGACAGGCAAAACACACTGCATGTCAAACAGTCAGGAATAATCTAATGAATTCAGGACATAACCATAAAAGACACACTAATATTTTATATTAGGACAGTTTAACCTGCTTTTTTGACACAATCACTTATCTGGCTTTCAAGTCTGTCTTATGGAAATGCCCGTTTTGTTTAAAATGTAACCAGAATCATGTACAATGCTCGCTAACAAGGTAGAACTGCTATGAATACACCCTCATGTCCGTCTACAACTGTTTGAACAACATAGTAACATCAAAACAAAGTGAACAAGCTATCTGGATATAAAGATACTAATTTATCAGAATGAGGTGCCAATTCCTTATATAAATTCATATTTTCTGCTCATTGCACATTTATAAAACACAGACTAGACAGCTAGCACATAACAGTCTGTGGGTAAAATGCTGCTAGCAGTACGTGGTAGGCGCGACAGAAACTGAGCATTAATATTCTACAATCTTTAATTTTGCACGCCCAATGTTTCAGTTTTTGATTTGTTAAAAAAGTTTGAAATATCCAATAAATGTCGTTCCACTTCATGATTGTGTCCCACTTGCTGTTGATTCTTCACAAAAAAATACAGTTTTATATCTTTATGTTTGAAGCCTGAAATGTGGCAAAAGGTCGCAAAGTTCAAGGGGGCCGAATACTTTCGCAAGGCACTGTATATATATATATATATATATATATATATACACACACACACGTTTTACATATATTTGTTTATATTCTGTTTATATTCTAACCCTATATACAGTACCGGTCAACAGTTTGGAAACACCTACTCATTCCAGAGTTGTATTTTTACTATTTTCTACATGGTAGAATAACAGTGAAGACATCAGAACTATGAAATGACACATATGGAATCATGTAGTAAGCTAAAAAGTGTTAAACAAATAAAAATATATGTTATATTTGAGATTCTTCAAAGTAGTCACCCTTTGCCTTGACAGCTTGGCACACTCTTGGCATTATCTCAACCAGCTTCATGAGGTAGTCACCTGGAATGCATTTCAATTAACACGTGTGCCTTGTTAAAAGTGAATTTATTGAATTGATTTCCTTCTTAATGCGTTTGAGCCAATCAGTTGTGCTGTGACAAGGTAGGGGTGATATACAGAAGATAGCCCTATTTGGTAAAAGACCAAGTCAATATTATGGAAAGAACCGCTCAAATAAGCAAAGAGAAATGACAGTAAATCATTACTTTAAGACACGAAGGTCAGTCAATCCAGAAAATATCAAGAATGTTAAATGTCGCTTCAAGTGTAGTCGCAAAAACCATCAAGCGTTATGATGAAACTGTCTCTCATGAGGACCGCCACAGGAAAGGAATACCCAGAGTTACCTCTGCTGCAGAGGATAAGTTCATTAGAGTTAACTGCACCTCAGATTACAGGCCAAATAAATGCTTCACAGAGTTCAAGTAACAGACACACCTCAACATCAACTTTTCAGAGGAGACTGCATGAATCAGGCCTTCATGGTCGAATTGCTGCAAAGACACCACTACTAATGGACACCAATAAGAAGAAGAGACTTGCGTGGGCCAAGAAACACGAGCAATGAACATTAGACCAGTGGAAATCTGTCCTTTGGTCCAAATTTGAGATTTTTGGTTCCAACCGCTGTGTCTTAGTGAGACGCAGAGTAGGTGAACGGATGAGCTCTGCATGTGTGGTTCCCACAGTGAAGAATGGAGGATGAGGCGTGATGGTGCTTTCCTGGTGACACAGTCAGTGATTTATCTGGAATTCATGGCACACTTAACCAGCATGGCTACCACAGCATTTTTGCAGCGATATGGCATCCCATCTGGTTTGTGCTTAGTGGACTATCATTTGTTTTTCAACAGGACAATGACCCAACACACCTCCAAGCTGTGTAAGGGCTATTTGACCAAGAACGAGTGATGGAGTGCTGCATCAGATGACCTGTCCTCCCCAATCACACAACCTCAAACCAATTGAGATGGTTTGGGATGAGTTGGACCGCTGAGTGAAGGTAAAGCAGCCAACAAGTGCTCAGCATATGTGGGAACTCCTTCAAGACTGTTGGAAAAGCATTCCAGGTGAACCTGGTCATTCATATTCCATACACCCAGTTTAATGTAACATTGATAGGTTTAGGCTACTACATGATACTCACATTTTCCCTGTGCTCATCATGAGGTTGCCACATCCTAGCCTTCAAATTAAAGTTTACAATGTAGATGCGCATAGGTCGAGAGACCAATTTGAGGTGACGGACAGTGACATTCAATCTTGCCTTAAACACTCTTGACTGCATCTAGCTGATATAGGGTGTAATCATTAGTACATTGGACAAATTCAGGTATGTTAATTCCTGTTTTGTTCCATTTAAGAAACTTTAAGACAGAATCAAATTCTAAATGCACAACACATCAGGAGTATGTGACAAAGCGAAGAAAAAAAAACTGTTCCAGGTCAAACCGCTACACACACCGTAACATCGTAGACAGCATAGCTAATAGAGCTAACGTGTTTGGAAACCCGCTACACACACCGTAACATCGTAGACAGCATAGCTAATAGAGCTAACGTGTTTGGAAACCTGCTACAATTATGCAGTAATGTTACAGTGTGCAGACACCTCATTCTTTCTGCAGGCATCTTTGAATCTTAATTTGGCGCAGATATTTAACTGAGTTTTTGGAAAAACGTGTTCGCATAAACTCGGAAGGAGATTTACACCGAAAATTTCACAAAAACACATTTACTGGAAGAACTGAGCAGATGCAAAGCCAGTAAATTCTGTGTAAATTGTTCCAAATAGTCCTTGTGCATAGAACTGTACGGTTTGTTTAAACTTTTAAAATCATTTGTTTTTTTGGTTTGGCATACATTTTTTACAGTGAGAAATCTGAGTCTCAGTGTAATTCTGTTAAATCTGTTAAATCTAAATCTGATTACAGAACAATACCTATGAAACAGATTCTAAATCTGATTACAGAACAATACCTATGAAACAGATTCTAAATCTGATTACAGAACAATACCTAGGACACTCCCGAAGCAAAAACAATCAAATTCAGCTGTGTCATTGTTCTAAATCGTATTTTGCCCATAATGGCAAGTTAACTAATTCTATTTTTTAAGATATGAAAACATCTGAACGCATTTGGTTAGCTCACATTGCACGGTGCAATCGTATTACTAATAGATGAAAGCAGTTTGTTTGGATATCATATCTCCATGATAATTCAATCCAAATGTTTTGAAATTACAGTTGATCCAGGACATGACTGTTAGCTATATTACAGATTAATTGATTCAGTGTACTCACAGTCAAACAGGTGATAAGAGCAAGAGGTGGGTTGTACATGAACACTGTGTGGACCTAGAGAGCCAAGATAACCTATAAAAGACCTTGCTGACTTCACAGTAAACACGTGGATCATGAGTCAACGGAAGAAAAACGCTAAAGAACATGAACTGCATGTTGTTCTCTGGGCTAAGGTACATAATTAGCATCTCAGCCAAATACTGTAGGCATCTACAGATTGTGTGTGTGTGTGTACATAAACATTTGTAATCATTAACATACACATGTCACACAGTAACAGCTAAATATCATGTAGTATAAACCACACGCATACTACATCAAACATGCACAGTACATACATCAACATATATACACCAATAAAGTACACCTATATGATGCCTTTGACAAACATACAGACCTAACAAACACCTGTCTCCTCTAGGTTTGCAACCCACTTTTACAAATTATCGTGAAATAAACCAATTATTTAATGCGAAATTCATGAAAACGACAAAAACATGTATTTGTTTCTTAACATGTCCACCACACTATGTTCTAGACAATGCATTTACATACAGATAAACGCAGTAAGTCACTTAATACAGAAACGATAGGAGGGAGGTTTGTCGGGCAGAACGGTTGGGCGTATAACGCAAAGGTCTGGCAACCAAAATGTTGCATGTTCGAATCCCATGATGGACAACTTTAGCATTTCAGCCACCTTTGAAACTACTAACTACGGTACTTTGGTACTACTTAGCTAGCATGTTAGCTAACCCTTACCCCTAGTCTAGCTAACGTTGGCCACCTAGCTGACACAGAAACAACTAATTGAAATTCGTATTAGATAAAATCGTGTACATGTAGATCCCTCAGTCTCCACTAGCGGGGAATTAAGGAGCTGCTTTTAATCATCACTAATTGCATTCACTTGTTTGAATTTAGCTCACTACTGTAGCTTTGTTCACAACTCAGAAATATGGTTATCCAACAGCTTTATGTCCAATTTCCTTTTCAGTAATGACCTAAAGAGGAGAGATGAATAACATTTGAAAGCCTTCACACATGTGCCTACTTTAATTTGACTGACTACTGTCATAACCAGTCGATAATATTGCAGGTATGGAGCAGACCCCTTGCAACACAAAACGTTATTCTGACATTTAATGAACCAAATTTGCCAGTAGCCCAACTGTCATTTTAAAACAGTTATACTATGTTGACTGTCCACTATAGCCACAATATGCCTTGTTCTTTCACAGGCAAATCAGCTAACAATTCAATGTACTCTCCCATATCATCTATTCTCCAGGGATACTTTCAAAGAGACATGTTATAATAAATAGTATTACCTCACACTACAACACAAGTCAGACCTATCTCCATGGGCCAGTATAGAATAGCGCTGCGCTATGACTTTGTCTTTCTCAATTGATGTGAGATGCCAGAATTGCACCCGCTTGAGTCGTATTTCATATTCTAAACGTGAATTAAAACGTTACATTAATAATAAGCGGACTCGTTAAACTGTAGCAAAGATCACATTTCGCTGAGAATTCACTACCTACACACTCCTCTCTCTCGCACAGGTATACATTTGTTTCATTTCGCATTCCATTGAATATTTCTGATAAATCTGTAACTTTTGTATTAAAAAAAACAAATACCTGTAGGAACCTGATGGTAAGAGGGATACCTCTCTGTTGTATGTTATAGGAGATGTCTGGAGTGAAGCGAGACTGCCATTCCACTTAATTCAAAAGTCCTTGAAGGTGTTTCGATTTCGAAGCGGTTCAACTGCTCGACGCTCACGGAAACAGCCGAGTGTCGGAGTGAAGCCGAGTCATTCAATCTTCAAACCGATGAAAATAGGATTGTGGTGGCAGCCAGTGGCGTAAACATACTTTAAATAACTACTTTAGTAGTTTTGGGTGGTATCTGTACTTTACTCTTTATGTTTTTTTACAACTTTTACTCGACTACATTTTTTTTCAAGACAATAATGTACGTTTTATTCAATACATTTGCCCTGACGTCCAAAAGAACTCCTTACATTTTGAATGCTTAACAGGACAGGAAAATTGTCCAATTCACGCACTTACCTACTGCCTCTGATCTGGCGGACTCATAAACACTTATTGATTCAAGACATTTCAGCTTTTCATTTTTAATTTACTTGTAAAAAAATCTTTAAACACAATTTCATTTTCACATAATGGCTGTATAGCAACACATATAGCTGTAACACAACAAAGTGTGGAAAAGGTCAAGGGGCGTCACCAGGGGGCGTCACCAGGGGGCATCTTCCCGGGGTGTCTTCCAGGGGTGACAACAAGGGCATCTTGCATGGACTCACTCCATGTGCAATAATTGTGTTTAACATGATTTTTTTTCATGATTACCACATCTCTGTACCCCACACGTACAATTATCTGTAAGAACCCTCAGTTGAGTAGTGAATTTCAAACACAGGTTCAACCACAAAGACAAGGGAGGTTTTCCAATACCTTGCAAAGAAGGGCACGTATTGGTAGATGGGTAAAAAATAAAAAGCATTCATTGAATATCCATTTGAGCATGGTGAAGTTATTAATTACACTTTGGATGGTTTATCAATACACCCAGTCACTACAAAGATACAAGAGTCCTTCCTAACTCAGTTGCTGAAGAGGGATTTCACCATGAGGCAAATGGTGTCTTTAAAACAGTTATAGAGTTTAATGGCTGTGATAGGAGAAAACTGAGGATGGATCAACAACATTGTAGTTTTTAGGATAAAAAATATATATCGAATGGAGCTAAGCACAGTAAAAATCCTTGAGGAAAACCTGCTTCACTCTGCTTTCCAACAGACACTGGAAGACAAATTCAGCAGGACAATAACCTAAAACACAAGGCCAAATCGGCACTGGTGTTGCTTACCAAGATGACATTGAATATTCCTGAGTGGCCAAGTTACAGTTTTGACTTAAATCGGCATGGAAATCTATGGCAAGACATGAAAATAGCTGTCTAGCAGTGATCAACAACCAATTTGAAAGAGCTTGAAGAATCTTTTTTCAGAGTAATGTGCAAATATTGTACAATCCGGGTGTGCAATGCTCTTAGAGACTTACCCAGAAAGACTCAGCTGCCAAAGGTGATTCTAACACGTATTGACTCAGGCGGTTGAATACATTCAGTATGTAAATGAGATATTTCTGTATTTACTTTCAATAAATGTACAGCAATTTCTAAAAGCATGTTAAAAATAAAATAAATCTATTGAATACATTATGAATTCAGGCTGTAACACCCTCACATGTTTTGACTTTCTGAAGGTACTGTACAACCAATATATGACTGAAGCTTGTCTATCAAAGCATTTCAATTCCAATTTTGCCCCGATGGGCAACGTAAAACAAGTGTAATCGACGTCGACTCATTAACTGTAAATCTAATTCTAAAGATAATCGCTGTAGAGAATTACCTGTTGGTAATATAATATATCAAACCATCTGTTCAAACAAGAAGCAGATTGATATGTAGCAGTGGATGCTACTGAGGGGAGGACGGCTCATAATAATGGCTGGAACAGCGTGAGCGGAATGCCATCAAACCCATGGAAACCATGGAAACCATGGGTTTGATGTATTTGATACCATTCCACTGATTCCGCTCCAGCCATTACCACGAGCCCGTCCTCCCCAACCTCCTGAGGTATGTAGACTAAGTGACGGTAAGTGAGTTATCCTCTTGATTGGTCGAATCAAATCAATGGTCAATGAACAAGCTAGTTGAATATCAATGCTTTATCGGTACTAGGGGTGAGTGCTATGGACTGACGTCACTGCATACTTCTCATGAGTCATAGGCTGGAGGCTAGAAGGCAGACAAAAGAGTTCAGACTGACCTTATGATGTTGTAATTTAACATAGAGCATGTCACTTTTTCTAAAAAATAACAGCAGAAATAGCTGCTTCTATTTTGGTTTGCTGTGTTCCTGTTGGATGCTTTTCGTCAAGAGAATGTGTTTTGTATCTCGTTCTTTCCCCTCAAAGAAAAAGAGAGAGCAAACAGAACCGTTCTCAATCTGCAGATTTACTACCCACAGAACCATTCTCAGTCTGCAGATTACTACCCACAGAACCATTCTCAATCTGCAGAATACTACCCACAGAACCGTTCTCAATCTGCAGAATACTACCCACAGAACCATTCTCAATCCGCAGCTAACTACCCACAGAACCATTCTCAATCCGCAGCTAAATACCCACAGAACCATTCTCAATCTGCAACTAACTACACACAGAACCATTCTCAATCTGCAGCTAACTACCCACAGAACCATTCTCAATCCGCAGTTAACTACCCACAGAACCATTCTCAATCCGCAGCTAAATACCCACAGAACCATTCTCAATCTGCAACTAACTACCCATAGAACCATTCTCAATCTGCAGCTAACTACCCACAGAACCATTCTCAATCTGCAGCTATCTACCCACAGAACCATTCTCAATCTGCAGCTAACTACCCACAGAACCATTCTCAATCTGCAACTAACTACCCACAGAACCATTCTCAATCTGCAGCTAACTGCCCACAGAACATTCTCAATCTGCATCTAACTATCCACAGAACCATTCTCAATCTGCAGCAAACTACCCACAGAACCATTCTCAATCTGCAGCTAACTATCCACAGAACCATTCTCAATCTGCAGCAAACTACCCACAGAACCGTTCTCAATCTGCAACTAACTATCCACAGAACAATTCTCAATCTGCAGCAAACTACCCACAGAACAATTCTCAATCTGCAGCTAACTATCCACAGAACCATTCTCAATCTGCAGCTAACTATCCACAGAACAATTCTCAATCTGCAGCTAACTATCCACAGAACCATTCTCAATCTGCAACTAACTACCCACAGAACCATTCTCAATCTGCAGCAAACTACCCACAGAACCGTTCTCAATCTGCAACTAACTATCCACAGAACAATTCTCAATCTGCAGCTAACTACCCACAGAACATTCTAAATCTGCAGCTATCCACAGAACCGTTCTCAATCTGCAGCAAACTACCCACAGAACCATTCTCAATCATAGTCAATCTGCAGCAAACTACCCACAGAACCATTCCTAATCATACTCAATCTGCAGCAAACTACTCACAGAACCGTTCTCAATCATTCTCAATCTGCAGCAAACTACCCACAGAACCATTCTCAATCATACTCAATCTGCAGGAAACTACCCACAGAACCATTCCTAATCATACTCAATCTGCAGCAAACTACTCACAGAACCGTTCTCAATCATTCTCAATCTGCAGCAAACTACCCACAGAACCGTTCTCAGTCATACTCAATCTGCAGCTAACTACCCACAGAACCGTTCTCAATCTGCAGCTAACTATCCACAGAACCATTCTCAATCTGCAGCTAACTACCCACAGAACATTCTAAATCTGCAGCTATCCACAGAACCGTTCTCAATCTGCAGCAAACTACCCACAGAACCATTCTCAATCATACTCAATCTGCAGCAAACTACCAACAGAACCATTCCCAATCATACTCAATCTGCAGCTAACTATCCACAGAACCATTCTCAATCTGCAGCTATCTACCCACAGAACCATTCTCAATCTGCAGCTAACTACCCACAGAACCATTCTCAATCTGCAACTAACTACCCACAGAACCATTCTCAATCTGCAGCTAACTGCCCACAGAACATTCTCAATCTGCATCTAACTATCCACAGAACCATTCTCAATCTGCAGCAAACTACCCACAGAACCATTCTCAATCTGCAGCTAACTATCCACAGAACCATTCTCAATCTGCAGCAAACTACCCACAGAACCGTTCTCAATCTGCAACTAACTATCCACAAAACAATTCTCAATCTGCAGCAAACTACCCACAGAACCATTCTCAATCTGCAGCTAACTATCCACAGAACCATTCTCAATCTGCAACTAACTATCCACAGAACAATTCTCTATCTGCAGCTAACTACCCACAGAACCATTCTCAATCTGCAGCAAACTACCCACAGAACCATTCTCAATCTGCAGCTAACTATCCACAGAACAATTCTCAATCTGCAGCTAACTATCCACAGAACCATTCTCAATCTGCAACTAACTACCCACAGAACCATTCTCAATCTGCAGCAAACTACCCACAGAACCGTTCTCAATCTGCAACTAACTATCCACAGAACAATTCTCAATCTGCAGCTAACTACCCACAGAACATTCTAAATCTGCAGCTATCCACAGAACCGTTCTCAATCTGCAGCAAACTACCCACAGAACCATTCTCAATCATACTCAATCTACAGCAAACTACCCACAGAACCATTCCTAATCATACTCAATCTGCAGCAAACTACTCACAGAACCGTTCTCAATCATTCTCAATCTGCAGCAAACTACCCACAGAACCATTCTCAATCATACTCAATCTGCAGCAAACTACCCACAGAACCATTCCTAATCATACTCAATCTGCAGCAAACTACTCACAGAACCGTTCTCAATCATTCTCAATCTGCAGCAAACTACCCACAGAACCGTTCTCAGTCATACTCAATCTGCAGCTAACTACCCACAGAACCGTTCTCAATCTGCAGCTAACTATCCACAGAACCATTCTCAATCTGCAGCTAACTACCCACAGAACATTCTAAATCTGCAGCTATCCACAGAACCGTTCTCAATCTGCAGCAAACTACCCACAGAACCATTCTCAATCATACTCAATCTGCAGCAAACTACCAACAGAACCATTCCCAATCATACTCAATCTGCAGCTAACTATCCACAGAACCATTCTCAATCTGCAGCTATCTACCCACAGAACCATTCTCAATCTGCAGCTAACTACCCACAGAACCATTCTCAATCTGCAACTAACTACCCACAGAACCATTCTCAATCTGCACCTAACTGCCCACAGAACATTCTCAATCTGCATCTAACTATCCACAGAACCATTCTCAATCTGCAGCAAACTACCCACAGAACCATTCTCAATCTGCAGCTAACTATCCACAGAACCATTCTCAATCTGCAGCAAACTACCCACAGAACCGTTCTCATTCTGCTACTAACTATCCACAGAACAATTCTCAATCAACACACACACACATCACCGTTCTCAATCTGCAGCAAACTACCATAACCATTCTCAATCATACTCAATCTGCAGCTAACTACCCACAGAACCGTTCCCAATCATACTCAATCTGCAACAAACTACCAACAGAACCATTCTCAATCTGCAGCTAAATTTCCACAGAACCATTCTCAATCTGCAGCTAACTACCCACAGAACATTCTCAATCTGCAGCTAACTATCTACAGAACCGTTCTCAATCATACTCAATCTGCAGCAAACTATCCACAGAACCATTCCCAATCATTCTCAATCTACAGCAAACTACTCACAGAACCGTTCTCAATCATACTCAATCTGCATCTAACTACCCACAGAGCTGTTCTCAATCTGCAGCAAACTACCCACAGAACCATTCTCAATCATACTCAATCTGCAGCAAACTACCCACAGAACCATTCTCAATCATACTCAATCTGCAACAAACTACCCACAGAACCATTCTCAATCATACTCAATCTGCAACAAACTACCCACAGAACCATTCTCAATCATACTCAATCTGCAGCAAACTACTCACAGAACCATTCCCAATCATACTCAATCTGCAACAAACTACCCACAGAACCATTCTCAATCTGCAGCTATCTACCCACAGAACCGTTCTCAATCATACTCAATCTGCAACAAACTACCCACAGAACCATTCCCAATCAATCTCAATCTGCAACAAACTACCCACAGAACCGTTCTCAATCATACTCAATCTGCAGCAAACTACCCACAGAACCATTCTCAATCATACTCAATCTGCAACAAACTACCCACAGAACCATTCTCAATCATACTCAATCTGCAACAAACTACCCACAGAACCATTCTCAATCATACTCAATCTGCAACAAACTACCCACAGAACCATTCTCAATCATACTCAATCTGTAGCAAACTACCCACAGAACCATTCTCAATCATACTCAATCTGTAGCAAACTACCCACAGAACCATTCTCAATCATACTCAATCTGTAGCAAACTACCCACAGAACCATTCTCAATCATACTCAATCTGCAACAAACTACCCACAGAACCATTCTCAATCATACTCAATCTGCAACAAACTACCCACAGAACCATTCTCAATCATACTCAATCTGCAACAAACTACTCACAGAACCATTCCCAATCATACTCAATCTGCAACAAACTACCCACAGAACCATTCTCAATCATACTCAATCTGCAACAAACTACCCACAGAACCATTCTCAATCAATCTCAATCTGCAACAAACTACCCACAGAACCATTCTCAATCAATCTCAATCTGCAACAAACTACCCACAGAACCATTCTCAATCAATCTCAATCTGCAACAAACTACCCACAGAACCATTCTCAATCATACTCAATCTGCAACAAACTACTCACAGAACCATTCTCAATCAATCTCAATCTGTAGCAAACTACCCACAGAACCATTCTCAATCTGCAACAAACTACCCACAGAACCATTCTCAATCATACTCAATCTGTAGCAAACTACTCACAGAACCATTCTCAATCAATCTCAATCTGTAGCAAACTACTAACAATTATTGCATTTTTTTTATGATTGAAGAGCAGTTCTCCTCCATGCAAAAGTCCAGAGTGAAGAAATGTTAATATTTGGAAATGTGTTGTTTTTTACAGGACTTGGTTTCTTGCCCTTCTCTCTTTCATTCCGGATAGGAGTGTATTTTAAATAACAGAGAGTAAATTGATTTAGTCTAATATACAAAGCTCCCTACAATCCCTCAGACTGCAACAGTGGGTTTGGACTTACTTCTAACAACCCCTACTCTCATAGTTTGTGTTACGTGATTGTGACGAAGGTCAGGAGTTCTGTCGTTTTTCATAGTGAATCTTAATTCTCCACTCTGAAAACTGCATTCTGCAGTTACAGTACAGTTAATCACCATGATGTACAGTTAATCACCATGATGTACAGTTAATCACCATGATGTACAGTTAATCACCATGATGTACAGTTAATCACCATGATGTACAGTTAATCACCATGATGTACAGTTAATCACCATGATGTACAGTTAATCACCATCTCCAAGTGGACTGGTTCCCTCCTCCCTCTCTCCCACTCTCTCTCTTGTTTCTCTCTCTCCCTCTCTCTATTTCTTGCTCACTCACTCTCTCTCTCTCTCTTTGGCTCTCTCTCAATCTCTCTCTCTCTCAATTCAATTCAATGGGCTTTATTGGCATGGGAAACATTATTTACATTGCCTAAGCAAGTGAAATACATAATAAACAAAAGTGCAATAAACAATAGAAAATGAACAGTAAACATTACACTCACAAGTTTCAAAGAAATACACTTTCAAATGTAATATTACGGCTATGTACAGTGTTATAATGATGTACAAATAGTTTAAGTACCTCTCTCTCTTTCTCTCTCTCTTTCTCTCTTTCTCTCTCTCTCTCTCTCTCTCTCTCTCTCTCTCTCTCTCTCTCTCTCCCTCTCTCCCTCTCTCTCTCTCTCTCCCTCCCTCTCTCCCTCTCTCTCTCTCTCTCTCTCTCTCCCTCTCTCTCTCTCTCCCTCTCTCCGTGTCTCTCTCCCTCTCTCTCTCTCTCCCTCTCTCCGTGTCTCTCTCTCTCTCTCCCTCTCTCTGTGTCTCTCTCTCTCTCAGTGTCTCTCTCTCAGTGTCTCTCTCTCTCTCTCTCTCTCTATGATGTCCTACAGTATTTAAAGTGGGACTTTTTAGCCTTTAAAAGCCTGTAGCAGTCTGACAGTGATATGTGGTATGATATACTGCATCAGAAGGCGTATAAATATACATTAACTGAGCCTTTGGATTGTGGATTGTGGCAGTGTTGACCATTCGAGATCTGAGTCTGACATTTCCTCAACCATTAAATGACTAGCTTAACCAGACTCAGTCGCTGGTATTACTTTCAGGCAGAATTGTCTGTACAGTAGTGTCCAAAAGTGAAATGTTTTGTTGAAAAATACCTTGATTTGTATGTTCTCTATTTTAGACTCAAATAAGCAACAGGTATCTGGCTGGATGCTCTGGTTACTGTATTATTATTTAACCTTCATTTAACCTTTAACCTTTATTTAACCTTCATTTAACCTTACCTACCATTGATTTAACCTTTTTTTAACCTTAATTTAACCTTAATCTAACCTTAATTTAACCTTTATTTATCCAGGCGAGTCAATTAAGAAAACATCCTTCTTTACAATGATGGACTGGGACACCCCATGCCTCCACAGTCTTTCAACACTCCCTTTTCCCTCCCTCAAAACATCTTTCCCTTCTTCCATTTTCTATCTACACTAATTAATATCCTTGGTGAGATTTAGCCTTATAATTGAAATGTAAAGATATTTTTTAACAGTAACACTATCGCACTGTATAGTATACCATAACATTTTCATCTACATTATGATTAATATTGACGTGGAATCTCATCCTATAGTTGAAATATTACAACCTTGGATGTAGTGCCCCGGCCAGCAGACGTACAGAGTCCCGATGCCAAGTCAATGAGGAGCTCTTCCATGTCATGATTTGACCACAGAATTAGATTGACTTGAAAGCTAGGATATTTTATGTCTGGATCGCAGCGCCAAGAAGTTCTATAGCCTGACTGAAGTTCTATAGCCTGACTGAAGTTCTATAGCCTGACTGAAGTTCTCTAGCCTGACTGAAGTTCTATAGCCTGACTGAAGTTCTATTGCCTGACTGAAGTTCTATTGCCTGACTGAAGTTCTATTGCCTGACTGAAGTTCTATAGCCTGACTGAAGTTCTATAGCCTGACTGAAGTTCTATAGCCTGACTGAAGTTCTATAGCCTGACTGACGTTCTATAGCCTGACTGAAGTTCTATAGCCTGACTGACGTTCTATAGCCTGACTGAAGTTCTCTAGCCTGACTGACGTTCTATAGCCTGACTGAAGTTCTATAGCCTGACTGAAGTTCTATAGCCTGACTGAAGTTATCTAGCCTGACTGAAGTTCTATAGCCTGACTGACGTTCTATAGCCTGACTGAAGTTCTATTGCCTGACTGAAGTTCTATAGCCTGACTGAAGTTCTCTAGCCTGACTGAAGTTCTCTAGCCTGACTGAAGTTCTATAGCCTGACTGAAGTTCTATTGCCTGACTGAAGTTCTATTGCCTGACTGAAGTTCTATTGCCTGACTGAAGTTCTATAGCCTGACTGAAGTCCTCTAGCCTGACTGAAGTTCTATTGCCTGACTGAAGTTCTCTAGCCTGACTGAAGTTCTATAGCCTGACTGAAGTTCTATAGCCTGACTGAAGTTCTATAGCCTGACTGAAGTTCTATTGCCTGACTGAAGTTCTATAGCCTGACTGAAGTTCTATTGCCTGACTGAAGTTCCCTAGCCTGATTGAAGTTATATAGCCTGACTTGGAGACAATCACTGGGGGATATATAGTGCCATTTTCAGGTCAACTTCCCCTGTAGTGTAGAGCTGTAGATATTATTCAAACCTTGTCTGGCTTAGTGGCGTGGCAGTTTCAGCTCTTGTTTGGTTAGGAATAAAGATTGATCATAATAACAGCATTAGTAATGATGAGTGGTGAAAGAGTAGAAACCAATGAGGAGCTACAGAACTGCCTGACCAGACCCCTGTATGATGTCATGTTTCTGGATGGCAATAGGGCAAGCACTAACACATGAAAGAATTTGACATTTGGAATTTACAGTGTGTCTATGTAGGATATGTAGCCTTTGTGTTTGTGTTTGTGTACATCTCTCTGTGTGTTCCAGCTAGGCAGGTGGCCTTCCGACTTCAATTCTGTCTTTACCGTCTGTAAAACCCACACTAACACAGACAGACGCAGGAGGGTCTTAACGGACAGAGATGCCCCGAGGTGCACCCTGCCAGCCTGCCTGCCTCTTTCTGTCAGCCAGCCGAGCCACCAGCCAAGCTCCACAACACACAGATCTCTCTCAATCTCCAGCCATTGAAGTGAGTTCTGGCCAGTTGTTTGTAATTAGCAGCAGATATCTTCCTTCTGAACCGACGTTGCATACCTCCTTCTATAAGCAACCCAACCGTCTACTTTCTGATCTGACTGGGCCTCGTCGGACACACACACACACGGATACACTTGGTTTCATTGGACCCAGACCCCCTCTCTGCTGTTCGCCCCGTTCACCCCAGCCAAAACGTCTACGAGGCTTCACTGCTCGCTACACTTTTGATTTATAATCTTATTTTGAACATTGGTTGACGTCACAGTGCAAGCATCCCTGAAGTTAACTGTGTGTGCCAGGATAGATCTAAACACAATGTGTCACAGTGACTCTCAGCAACGTCAACGCCAGCGCTATCACACTGTCATCGTTCTGAAACAGCACTCAAGTGCTTCCATTTTGATATTTATTCAACGTGCCATGTATTCGCTCTTGCTCTCCTTCTCCTCGTTCTCGTTCTTGTTCTCTCTCTCTCTGTCACTTACTCACTTGCTCCCTATAAATTCCAAACCGACATGCAATATTTACAAACAGTTCCAAACTTTCCTCTCTCTCTCTCTCTTCCTCTACCTCTCTCTCTTTATCTTTATCTATCCCTCTCTCTCCATCTTCCTCTATCCCCCCTCTCTATCTTCCTCTATCCCCCCTCTCTGTCTCTCTTCCTCTATCCCTCTCTTCCTCTATCCCTCTCTCTCTTCCTCTATCCCTCTCTCTCTCATCCGCTATCCCTCTCTCTCTCTCTCTCTTCCTCTATCCCCCCCTCTCTATCTTCCTCTATCCCCCTCTCTGTCTCTCTTCCTCTATCCCTCTCTTCCTCTATCCCTCTCTCTCTTCCTCTATCCCTCTCTCTCTCTCTTCCTCTATCCCTCTCTCTCTCTTCCTCTATCCCTCTCTCTCTCATCCGCTATCCCCCTCTCTCTCTCTCTCTCTCTTCCTCTATCCCTCTCTCTCTCTTCCTCTATCCGCCCCTCTCTATCTTCCTCTATCCCCCCTCTCTGTCTCTCTTCCTCTATCCCTCTCTTCCTCTATCCCTCTCTCTCTTCCTCTATCCCTCTCTCTCTTCCTCTATCCCTCTCTCTCTCATCCGCTATCCCTCTCTCTCTCTCTCTCTTCCTCTATCCCTCTCTCTCTCATCCGCTATCCCTCTCTCTCTTCCTCTATCCCTCTCTCTCTCTTCCTCTATCCCTCTCTCTCTCATCCGCTATCCCTCTCTCTCTCATCCGCTATCCCTCTCTCTCTCTCTCTCTCTTCCTCTATCCCTCTCTCTCTCTTCCTCTATCCCTTTCTCTCTCTTCCTCTATCCCTCTCTCTCTCTCTTCCTCTATCCCTTTCTCTCTCTCTCTCTTTCTCTTCCTCTATCCCACTCTCTCTCTCTCTCTCTCTCTCTGTCCCTCCCTCTCTCATCCTCTGTGTAACGTTAATGTCCAATGGCTGATGAGCACCGATACGTTTTATCTATAATTTATCTTCATTATTTATCTTCATATGACAAGGATTAAAAAGGATTTGCCAGTAGATTGTTGACTTGATTCATGATAATGACTGCTAGCTAAGATTTGGAAAGTTGACTTGATGTTGACATGATCAGTCCAATCAAAGCTACGGTACATATAATGTGAGTTGACCTAACTTTATCTATGGCCAATGACCTTGAGCCTTCTTGGACAGGCACTTCTAATGTTAATGTTAATACCCAAAGGGCTCTAAATTTTGAGGTCTACCCTTAGACTTCACTGTGATGTAGTTTCCCCTTGATTGACAGAACACTGAGCCAATCACGGTGCAATGCTTCATATTTTCTGCTGGCTTGCCCTACCACCACAGAAAGCACTGAGCTAGGCTGAAATACCTGCATTTTGGAGCTGCCTCACTCAAGAAAACAAAAGAGTCCATGTTTGTATGCAGCTTTATTAACTCAATGATTTTACATTGTTTGCAAACTGATATGTGACACGTATTAAATCCAAAATAACATGCAAAACAGGCACCTCTGCTCTGTCAACAAAACAATAACAATGACGGTGGGGTGGACAGTGGTGCTCTTGCCCCTACTGCTGTTTCAATGTTTAAAGAAAAAAGTGTGGTTCAATTTTGCATTATCACCCTAGCATCTGCAGGGGCTATTACTATCTTTTTAGGTTACCCTTCCAAAGCCTACAGTTACACATTTTAATACACCTGCCTTTGAACACTGTATCACACAGCATACTTTAGTGAAACATCTCAGAACACTGTATCACACAGCACACTAGTGAAACATCTTAGAACACTGTATCACACAGCACACTAGTGAAACATCTTAGAACACTGTATCACACAGCACACTAGTGAAACATCTTAGAAGCCTGTATCACACAGCGTACTTTAGTGAAACATCTTAAAAGCCTGTATCACACAGCATACTTTAATGAAACATCTTAGAAGCCTGTATCACACAGCATAATTTAATGAAATATCTTCATCCTCTGTCGATCACTAAATTAAGAGTCAATCAACAAACTGCTACAAGCTTTTGATAATGAGCTAGTCAAGTATCGGACAGCTATGTTACGAGTCTTTTTATTTCATGATATTTCAAATCAAATCAAATTGTATTGGTCACATACACATGGTGTGTAGTGAAATGCTAGCGCTTCTAGTTCCGACAGTGCAGCAATATCTAACAAGTGATCTAACATTTCTACAACATCTACTTAGTACACACAATTCTAAGTAAAGGAATGGAACTGTTTCCTGATAACTAGACTGTTGTGATAGATACATCTGTATCACCCCAGGTGAAAAGAGGTTCAACATACTCTTCATACCAAGAATTGAGCCCAGGCGGTCCATTTCAATTTAGGAGAACTGAAAAAGAGTTCAACAACTGAAAAAGTGGCATATTGGATTGTTCAATTCAATCCATGAATTGAATTGAACAATATACGGCATTTAATTGTATTTCATTTCAGCTCGTTAATACTCTTTTACTTCAATTCATGATTTGAATTGAATTCCATTTAAATTCCCTCACTAACATGGAGTAACTTGACGTACTGACCCCCACCCTGCTACCCAGATGCAAGGCTAGAGGAAAAGACAGTACAATGCAGTGTGATCATTCAGCAGAAGACCTGTTGCAGTAAAGGAGGGTAATCCTGACCGAGTGTAGGGATGTACTGAAGTGTTGCACTGCTACAGCCCTGTTCTGATACTAACTGTGAGTCTGTTTATGTTCATCAAAATGTTGTTTGTTGTTTGCCCGACCGGATCCGGGGCCTTCTAGAAAATCAGGTGACAGGTAATACATGAGAACCGATGGTTACTTTGGTAACGATACAAGACAGAAACAATACAAAACTTAGACAAACTATTTGGATGTTTTGAGTTTATTCATACCAATGATTTATACAGTACCAGTTAAAAGTTTGGACACCTACTCATTCAAGGGTTTATCTTTCTTTTTTTTTTTTACTATTTTCTACATTCTACATCAAAACTATAAAAAAAAAAAAACACAAATGGAATCATGTTGTTAACCAAAAAGAGTTAAACAAATCAAAATATATTTGAAATTCATCACATTTTTCAAATTTTAAACCCAAACCTTAACCGCACTACTAACCCAAATGCCTAAACATAACCTTAAATTATGACCAAAAAGCAAAAACAAATGAATTTTTACAATATAGCTCATTTTGACTTTGCAGCTGGCCCATCTAGCGGAAATGGCTCAGTTCGGCCTCCAGTGCAAGATTCCTGAAAATAAATGTCAACCTTCGTTCCATTGGCTTATCTCTAGAGTTCCCATACAATGAGACCCATAGTCTACACCACTGAGGACAAGTACATAAAGTACTACAAACAGGTCTTAGTAGCCTATGATGATGATGGGTTGCCCATAGCGAGTGTGCCCAGTCCGGGGCCCGTAGCGAGTGTGCCCAGTCCGGGGCCCGCAACGAGGGTGCCCAGTCCGGGGCCCGCAATGAGGGTGCTCAGTCCGGGGCCCGCAACGAGGGTGCTCAGTCCGGGGCCCGCAGCGAGGGTCCCCAGTCTGATGCCAGCAACGAGGGTCCCCAGTCCGGGGTCGGTGGTGAGGGTCCCCACACCAGAGGCGCTACCAAAGTGGGGTGAGCCAGAGGTGGAGCGGGGTCTACGTCCCGCACCAGAGCCGCCACCACAGATAGATGCCCACCCAGACCCTCCCCTATAGGTTCAGGTTTTGCGGCCGGAGTCCGCACCTTTGGGGGGGGTACTGTCACGCCCTGACCTTAGACAGCCGTTTTATTTCTCTATATGGTTAGGTCAGGGTGTGATGTGGGGTGGGCATTCTATGTTTCTTTATTTCTATGTTTTGGCCGGGTATGGTTCTCAATCAGGGACAGCTGACTATCGTTGTCTCTGATTGGGAATCATACTTAGGTAGCCCTTTTTCCCTCCTTCAGTGGGGGTAGTTAACTTTGTTTGTGGCACTTAGCCCTGTAAGCTTCAAAGTTGTTTCGTTCGTTCGTTGTTTTGTTGGCGACATTTTAAAAGAAAAGAAAATGTACACTCGCCACGCTGCACTTTGGTCCACTTCTTCAGACGAGTGTGACAGTAGTAGGTCAGGGTGTGACTAGGGGGTGTTCTAGTATGTCTATTTCCAAATTGGTGCTAATATGATTCCCAATGAGAGGCAGCTGTTTGTTGTTGCCTCTGATTGGGGATCATATTTAGGTAGCCATTTCCCCACCTGTGTTTTGTGGGATATTGTTTGTGTTTAGTTGCCTGTGTGCACGTCATGACGTCACGTTTCGTTGTTTCTTTATTGTTTTGTTTGTTTCACGGAGATAAAAAATATGTGTAACTATACTCATGATGCGCCTTGGTCCGCTCATTACGAAGATCGGGGGAGAGGGGGGGGCCATGGAATGCAATGTGTTTTATTTCACAACAAGAACACAATTAATGTGATGAACATGAATAGATATGTCAGATATTAGGCTAGACCTTAATGTCTGGTCCACACTGCCCCATACTCCACACCCTTAAAAAAACGAGTTTCAGAAGGGTTCTGCGCATAGGAGCACTTTTTTTGGTTCCAGGTGTAACCCCGTTTGGTTCCAGGTACAACACTTTTGGGTTCCATGTAGAACTCTGTGTAAAAGTTTCTACATGGAACCGAAAAGGGTTCCATTAGGAACCAAAATGGGTTTTTCAAAGGGTTCCCTATGAGGACAGCCAAAGAACCTTTTTGATTCTAGAAAGCACCCTTTTTTCTAAGAGTGTACAGTACATAGCTCTCCCACAGTATTGACTAAACCTTCATGTCTGTTCCACACTCTACATTTCTCTCAGTATTGACAGAACAGGTTGATAGACTACAGATGTTCAGACATTAACAACAAATAACACTTCATATTGATTTGATACCAGTTATTTCATTGATATATATATATATACAGTGAGGGAAAAAAGTATTTGATCCCCTGCTGATTTTGTACGTTTGCCCACTGACAAAGAAATGATACATCTATAATTTTAATGGTAGGTTTATTTGAACAGTGGGAGACAGAATAACAACAACAAAATCCAGAAAACCGCATGTCAAAAATGTTATAAATTGATTTGCATTTTAATGAGGGAAATAAGTATTTGACCCCTCTGCAAAACATGACTTAGTACTTGGTGGCAAAACCCTTGTTGGCAATCACAGAGGTCAGACGTTTCTTGTAGTTGGCCACCAGGTTTGCACACATCTCAGGAGTGATTTTGTCCCATTCTAAATCATTAAGGTTTCGAGGCTGACGTTTGGCAACTCGAACCTTCAGCTCCCTCCACAGATTTTCTATGGGATTAAGGTCTGGAGACTGGCTAGGCCACTCCAGGACCTTAATGTGCTTCTTCTTGAGCCACTCCTTTGTTGCCTTGGCCATGTGTTTTGGGTCATAGTCATGCTGGAATACCCATCCACGACCCATTTTCAATGCCCTGGCTGAGGGAAGGAGGTTCTCACCCAAGATTTAACAATACATGGCCCCGTCCATCGTCCCTTTGAAGTTGTCCTGTCCCCTTAGCAGAAAAACACACCCAAAGCATAATGTTTCCACCTCCATGTTTGATGGTGGGGATGGTGTCCTTGGGGTCATAGGCACCATTCCTCCTCCTCCAAACACGGCGAGTTGAGTTGATGCTAAGGATCTCCATTTTGGTCTCATCTGACCACAACACTTTCACCCAGTTGTCCTCTGAATCATTCTGAATCATATGTGCTTTCTTGAGCAGGGGGACCTTGCGGGCGCAGCAGGATTTCAGTCCTTCACGGCGTAGTGTGTTACCAATTGTTTTCTTGGTGACTATGGTCCCAGCTGCCTTGAGATCATTGACAAGATCCTCCCGTGTAGTTCATGGCTGATTCCTCACCGTTCTCATGATCATTGCAACTCCACGAGGTGAGATCTTGCATGGGGCCCCAGGCCGAGGGAGATTGACAGTTATTTTGTGTTTCTTCCATTTGCGAATAATCGCATCAACTGTTGTCACCTTCTCACCAAGCTGCTTGGCGATGGTCTTGTAGCCCATTCCAGCCTTGTGTAGGTCTACAATCTTGTCCCTGACATCCTTGGAGAGCTCTTTGGTCTTGGCCATGGTGGAGAGTTTGGAATCTGATTGATTGATTGCTTCTGTGGACAGGTGTCTTTTATACAGGTAACAAGCTGAGATTAGGAGCACTCCCTTTAAGAGTGTGCTCCTAATCTCAGCTCGTTACCTGTATAAAAGACACCTGGGAGCTAGAAATCTTTCTGAATGAAAGGGGGTCAAATACTTATTTCTCTCATTAAAATGAAAATGAATTTATAACATTTTTGACATGTTTTTCTGGATTTTTTTGTTGTTACTCTGTCCCCTCACTGTTCAAATAAACCTACCATTAAAATTATAAACGGATCATTTCTTTGTCAGTGGGCAAACGTACAAAATCAGCAGGGGATCAAATACTTTTTTTCCTCACTGTATTTAATAGCAGTTAATTGAGGGCAATCAGGCAGTATACATGATGTAATACCATTTGTTGCACACTTTTATCAAGAGTACAGTTTAGGGCAGCAGATAAACTTGTGGATAAGCACATTGGGCCAGTAAATGAAAAGTCACTGGTTTGAATCCCAGAACCGATTAGGTACAAAATCTGCCAACGTGCCCTTGAACAAGGCACTTAACCCTAGTTGCTCTGGATAAGAGCAAATAAGTAAATAAGAATGTGTTCTTAACTGACTTGCCTGGTTAAATAAAATAAATACAAATATGTTCAAGTCTGTCTGGTAATCACAGGAAGCTAGAACAGTAAAACTCCGGTCAACACTAAAGCATCAAAACAGTCTGAGGTGTAGCTAGTGTGCTGCCGTATCATCTTGATGGTGCATTTCACCTTGAATGTTTTTAATCATTCATGTAGCCTGAGTGCCTGACTGTTCCTCCTGCATTAGTCAAATCGCTAGGCAGACATTCAAGGCTGAGGACAAAAGGGGGTAAATCCAAAGCAGAAACAGACTGGCGTCGGGCTATCTCCCGTGTCATTCCTCCGCTCCAAAGATTCAGCTGTTACTGAAGACAAATGTTCGGTTCAAGGTTTTTTCTACCTCGAATACAACTGTGCAAAATATGATCTAATTCATTTTTAGAAAACAAACTAAACTGTTACAGGGTCTACCTAACAATCTAACAATTGCCTAAATTTAGATCTGATTCTGTATTTCTGTTCTCCCCCGGTCGGTCTATCTGGCCCGGGACCCAGATATTACCTCAGTTTTAGCCGCTTTGAGTGAGTGCGCTGGAGGTCTGAGCTGAGAGGGTGATGTTTTCCAATCGTAACAAAAAACTGTTGGTATGCTGAACCTGACCCAGCATATAATGACAAACCATCACGATAATTCACATCCAGATATATCATACCTTATCCGGTGCAAACTGAAAACATGCTCATATTAGTGCCTGTCTGTTCACAAAGGGATGTATGTAAAGCCAGAGAAGCCAGACATATGGGTTGCCTCGAAGCCCCATTCAAAGTCCTGAAATCTTTATTAACAATTTGTTACGTACATTCCTATCACTGTGGATAAAGACAAGGCCTTTTGTGTAGGGGTGGAATAGGTTGATTTTCCGTTTAAAATCAATATGAAAGCAAAAATAACATCTACTGACAAATTCCTTATTTGGCTGAATGCTCCAAGGGGAACCATATAGTCTTACGAAATGTAAATGTTGTTCACAAATGTGGCATCGAGCCACATAGTTACATTTATCTGTAATCTGCTGTACCTGAATAAGGCATTGAACAGCAACCAGCAATGGTGGCCAAATGTCTGTTTTCTACAAGCCTGGACTCTTAGGTGAAGGCCCTTAGAGGGGCATTGATCAGACATGTCTTGGTGGGCTACAATTTTTATTTTATTTTTATTTAACCTTTTATTTAACTAGGCAAGTCAGTAAGAACAAATTCTTATTTACAATGACGGCCTAGGAACAGTGGGTTAACTGCCATGTTCAGGGGCAGAACGACAGATACAGTGCCTTGCGAAAGTATTCGGCCCCCTTGAACTTTGCGACCTTTTGCCACATTTCAGGCTTCAAACATAAAGATATAAAACTGTATTTTTTTGTGAAGAATCAACAACAAGTGGGACACAATCATGAAGTGGAACGACATTTATTGGATATTTCAAACTTTTTTAACAAATCAAAAACGGAAAAATTGGGCGTGCAAAATTATTCAGCCACCTTAAGTTAATACTTTGTAGCGCCACCTTTTGCTGCGATTACAGCTGTAAGTCGCTTGGGGTATGTCTCTATCAGTTTTGCACATCGAGAGACTGACATTTTTACCCATTCCTCCTTGCAAAACAGCTCGAGCTCAGTGAGGTTGGATGGAGAGCATTTGTGAACAGCAGTTTTCAGTTCTTTCCACAGATTCTTGATTGGATTCAGGTTTGGACTTTGACTTGGCCATTCTAACACCTGGATATGTTTATTTTTGAACCATTCCATTGTAGATTTTGCTTCATGTTTTGGATCATTGTCTTGTTGGAAGACAAATCTCTGTCCCAGTCTCAGGCCTTTTGCAGACTCCATCAGGTTTTCTTCCAGAATGGTCCTGTATTTGGCTCCATCCATCTTCCCATCAATTTTAACCATCTTCCCTGTCCCTGCTGAAGAAAAGCAGGCCCAAACCATGATGCTGCCACCACCACCATGTTTGACAGTGGGGATGGTGTGTTCAGGGTGATGAGCTGTGTTGCTTTTACGCCAAACATAACGTTTTGCATTGTTGCCAAAAAGTCCAATTTTGGTTTCATCTGACCAGAGCACCTTCTTCCACATGTTTGGTGTGTCTCCCAGGTGGCTTGTGGCAAACTTTAAACAACACTTTTTATGGATATCTTTAAGAAATGGCTTTCTTCTTGCCACTCTTCCATAAAGGCCAGATTTGTGCAATATACGACTGATTGTTGTCCTATGGACAGAGTCTCCCAACTCAGCTGTAGATCTCTGCAGTTCATCCAGAGTGATCATGGGCCTCTTGGCTGCATCTCTGATCAGTCTTCTCCTTGTATGAGCTGAAAGTTTAGAGGGACGGCCAGGTCTTGGTAGATTTGCAGTGGTCTGATACTCCTTCCATTTCAATATTATCGCTTGCACAGTGCTCCTTGGGATGTTTAAAGCTTGGGAAATATTTTTGTATCCAAATCCGGCTTTAAACTTCTTCACAACAGTATCTCGGACCTTCCTGGTATGTTCCTTGTTCTTCATGATGCTCTGTGCTTTTAACGGACCTCTGAGACTATCACAGTGCAGGTGCATTTATACGGAGACTTGATTACACACAGGTGGATTGTATTTATCATCATTAGTCATTTAGGTCAACATTGGATCATTCAGAGATCCTCACTGAACTTCTGGAGAGAGTTTGCTGCACTGAAAGTAAAGGGCCTGAATAATTTTGCACGCCCAATTTTTCAGTTTTTGATTTGTTAAAAAAGTTTGAAATATCCAATAAATGTCGCTCCACTTCATGATTGTGTCCCACTTGTTGTTGATTCTTCACAAAAAAATACAGTTTTATATCTTTATGTTTGAAGCCTGAAATGTGGCAAAAGGTCGCAAAGTTCAAGGGGGCCGAATACTTTCGCAAGGCACTGTATGTACCTTGTCAGCTTGGGGATTCAATCTAGCAACCTTACGGTTACTGGCCCAACGCTCTAACCACTAGGCTACCTGCTCCCCCTACAAGTAGGGAAGTCTAACTGTACAACATTTGAGAAAAGGTCAAAGAGTTGCAAAACATGCTCTTCAATATTATTAGAACCATTCAGAGGGACTCTTTGGGTTTGGAACACTGTTGGTATTACTGTCCTCCAACTGTGACTGGACTACGCTGCCTCACACAGACTACATCCCAGTAATTACATACAGATGCTAGGATGCTGCTTCACTGTGTGGTGATTCTTATCACAGGGCTAAGACTATGCTAGAAATATTGGCACGAACAGCTTAGAAAATGCCTGAGAAGTTCCCTTCTTTCCATATCAACATAATAAACATCAAAATTGTTGAAAGGAGATGGACTAAATTATCTGTCCTGTTTGGTGGAGTCTTTTGTTTTCTGTGTCTGTCTCCCATTGAATCAGATGCAATTTGACTTGTTTCCCCCTTAAGGAATGAGGCAATGGATCCCAAATGCTGCCATGGTCGCCTTTATTGAACTATATTAATCCTGTATTGAATTACCCAAGTTAGAAACCACCTGACTCCCCCAAAATGTGTTTATAATGTGACGAAGGCACATAACAACTATCTTATGTCAGGGAGTGATGTGTTCAAGCTGTTTAATAGAAAATGCCTTACATGTATTTATCACTTTGTCACACAGGCGGTTTATTCAATAAATCCAAAACATGTATCAAGGGTTTGGAAAGTGTTCACACGCTAAGGCACGAGATTCCATTTTATTAACTTTATAATCAACTTCCTTTCAACGTCTCTAGTTGTTTAACGTGTCATTTGTTTGTTCTGCCTCACATTACTGCGTGTTCTTTCCATGGTTCGTCAGTGTGGTGATTAACAGATTTCACATTGCAAATCACATGTAAGAATACAATGTTAGCGTATAGGCTGACATCATATAGGAAACACATGTTGGTTCTATAATGTGTGAAACATGTTAACTTTGGTTTGGGAGGAGAGTATTTCAGAGGAAAAGGGAACCATTTCAGAAATGTTGAATGGTATATTTTCAACAAACACTTCCTCATAAAGGAATACAAATAAAAAATTGGCGCAACTAACTTTGAAAGCTATGATAGAGTGAGTCTAAGGCCGTAACTTAGCAGGCGTGTGTGTATACGTGTATTTAAAGGTTTATGACAAACAGTGACAAATACAATTGAAATTCTTCTCTCAGCCTTCTCCCAGGTGTCTAAACATCATGTAGTCAGTGACTTTATTAAGTCAAAGGAGTTTGAAACATATCCCTTCCTAGCCAACATAAACACCACTGTTGTTTCTAAATCTACTGGGACATCTCAACACAGACAAGCTAGGTTGCACAGCTTACAGAAGAATCTATGTATTATTTGTTTTCAGTCCTCTACAAAGGTCTTCACTTCAGAAGTTCCACAGCTGATGGAGCACGGAGACAATGCTGCTGGAATAATGGATGTCTCTCTGACACTCTCCAGGTTTATAGGAGTCATAACATAGCTAAGGCGTACCTCAGTTTTAGCAGCCTATCTGGCCCAGGACCCAGATATTACCTCAGTTTTAGCGGTCTATCTGGCCCGGGACCCAGATATTACCTCAGTTTTAGCAGCCTATCTGGCTCGGGACCCAGATATTACCTCAGTTTTAGCGGTCTATCTGGCCCGGGACCCAGATATCACCTCAGTTTTAGCAGCCTATCTGGCCCGGGACCCAGATATCACCTCAGTTTTAGAGGTCTATCTGGCCCTATATTTTTTCTCAGACTCATATCATTTTACGATCAAGATGAATACAATGCATTTAGTCATACTAACGAGCCGCGGTCAAGGCCGTGCTGAGGTTAACATAAACCTACCATTTGGTTTGGTACAGTGGAGGTTAACATAAACCTACCATTTGGTTTGGTACAGCGGAGGTTAACATAAACCTACCATTTAGTTTGGTACAGTGGAGGTTAACATAAACCTACCATTTATACACTGAGTGTATATTATATTATCATGGATTTATCCAAGTCAACACCAATAGAAAAAAAAGCTGTGGCTTGTTTACTGTCATTCCAGATGCAATGTTTGACATGACTGTTAGCTGAAGGTGGCTAGCTAGCTAGCAAGTGATGTTAGTCAGCCTTATTGAAGCCACGAAGTTCAAGGCCTACCACAGTATTGCAGGCATAATTCTCAGAAAACAGCAGACCCCATTATAGTGAATGGGAAAATGGCAATATATTCGTGGTCAATCTTCGTGTAAATAAAACAAAAAAAATCGAGCTCAATTATGGTAGCAATAATTGCTTCTGTTACACCAGATGTATGTACATGAATTAATTATTTTAAAATCGCAGAAGAATTTATAAGGACAATTTAGATGTTACTGGCTGCCTGCAGTACCCCTGCAATGAGAAGGGGGAGCACTGAGCTAGGTGGTGCTACAGCTGTGGAAAGCTAAGTGCAAGGAACTGGGGCCAGACAGGATACTGGGTAGTCCTAAAAGCCTGTGCTGCTGAGTTCAGCCCCATCATCCACAGACTGTTTGACCAATCGCTATCCACTTGCACAATCCCCACCCTGAGGTAGCCTGCAACGTCACTTCCTGGAGTAGCTCAAACTATGCACCTTATGGCAGAATCCCAAAACACCTCCTTTCCCTCACCACTTGGCCCTCCATTGTGCATTCACGCACGCCTCCGCCCTAAGTATCCCAAAGACAGGAAGTGAAAGGTGAAAATGTAAGGAATTAGAACCTCCGATAGCCTTATTCGACTGAGTCAGCTACGCAGCCGGCTTCAGAGCAAAGCGGTATCCCATACTGCACCACATTGTTTATATGTTTGCGCAATTTCACACAACACTTTATTTGTTTATGGATCCAGCGGGAGATATGTCCAGGTTTTTTGAGATTCTGGATCATAGTGTGCCGTTGGATGGTGTTGAAGGTAAAGCTGAAATCCATGAACAGAATGCATGCGTAACTCACCATTTCTCTCCAAGTGTTCCAGGAGCCTGCATGCAGCCCATGTCATCCGTTCCTCTCCCCGCTTTGTAACAAACTGGCAGGGATCAAGGGAGGAGTGAATGGTGGGCGGTAGGATGTTAAAGAACCAGTCTTTCCTAGCATTTCATGATCAGTGACGTGAGGGCAACAGGCCGGTAATGGTTGAACTCATTTTGGGAATAGGGATGATGGTAGATGTTTTCCATAGGGTGGAGATTATGCAAGTAGATAGCGATTGGTCAAACAGTCTGTGGATGACGGGGCTGAAATCAGCAGCACAGGCTTTTAGTTCTGACCCAGTATCCCGTCTGGCCCCAGTGCCTTGCACTTAGCTTTCCACTGCTGTAGCACCACCTCCTCCACACTGAAGGGTGGGGCTGGGGAGTCTGTGAAGTAGAGTAGCATCTAGCAGGTGCTCACAGTCCTCACTAAACGTGAGAAGAAGTGGTTGATGTCGATGCTCACAGTCCTCACTAAATGTGAGAAGAAGGGGTTGAGGTTGTTGGACAAGGTGCATGGGTCATCATTGGCCGGTGGAGATGGTTTGTCAGAGTAGCCTGCCAACTTCCTGACTTTTTTAAAGGCCTGTTTAGCATTCATATTTCTGAGTTCCTCCTCCACCTTGTCCTTGTACCTTAGTTTGGCTTGTTGGATGGTTGAGGGAACTGTTGAGTTGGCGTAGGGACTGCATATCCCGATGGGAGAACGCAATCTTCTTCATCCTTGGGGTGGCAGGGTAGCTTAGTGGTTAGAGCATTGGACTAGTGACCGAAAGGTTGTAAGTTCAAATCCCCGAGCTGACAAGGTACAAAATCTGTTGTTCTGCCCCTGAAAAGGCAGTTAACCCACTGTTCCTAGGCCCTCATTGACAATAAGAATTTGTTCTCAACTGACTGGCCTAGTAAAATAAAGGTAAAAAAAAAATGCTTCATGAGTTTTTGATCTCGCCATTAATCCATGGTTTGTCGTTCGGAAATACCCTGATGGTTCTTGTGGGGACCACACAGTATTTACAGACCTTTGTTATGCTGTCTTGCGAATGTATATGCAATTCCTATTGGAACCCAACCAGAGTTCCAACAACTGGAACTTTTAATCACCTGCAACCTGCATTTAGAATGACTGCCAAGGTCCAAGGAATTTCAGCAAATGAGACTACCTAAACCATTTAAACTGGAACAACTATCTCAGTAACCGGTGCAATAAATCCAACTACTAACGGATTGGATTAGTTTAGAAAAATGTATGTTATTTATCTTTCTACAGCATAAGATCAATCAACCAATGTTCACACAAAAACACAGATATTGAAAGAAACTATTCTAAAAATCAACCTGCAATAAAGCATGCTGGGAAATATGATAATGATGGGCTTGGTTTTGAGTGTCTGAGTGATTTTCTTCAGAGGAAATATGACACAATCACACTCAACTCCGGTTATTAACATCAACAGGTTATTTAACAACAAAGTGTTAATTTAATTGCTGAATTAATAAACCTATCATTCATTTTATGGAAAGTGGAATTCCACTCTTCCATAAGTATTTTTGTTTCATTGAGACAGACACAAAAGGCAGAGGCAGGAATTGAACCATAGACTCCTGTGGGAAAGCACACATTAGCGTGTTGCAGACCACAGCTCTGCTCTGTACAATCCTCTCATATTTTGAGTGGGGAGAGTTTGGAGAGAGAGAGAGTTTGGGGAGAGTTTGGTGAGAGAGGGAGTTTGGGGAGAGTTTGGAGAGAGAGTGAGAAGATTTTGGAGAGAGAGAGAGAGAGAGAGAGGGAGAGAGAGAGAGAGAGAGAGAGAGAGAGATCCATCACCCGAGGTAAACTGTAAACAACCTAATGACACGTGGCAATATAAAATGGAAAATTCAAATAAACACCAGTGGTCCTTTTTGGAGGCTGCCCTCGTACAATAACCCAAACAACTGGGCATTTGAGTAATCATTACCAACCATTACTCAGAGCAGTGGCCATGTTAAACAAACAGTGCACTTCTGGATACAACTAGGCCCACGTTTACTTTAGGCGAATTACAGAAATCTGTCAGGTACGGGACACTGGACAGCCCTGGGGGCATTGGCATCCCTGAAATGTCACATCACCAACGTTTTAACGGCAGGAAGACCCCCTACCGTTGGAGTAGACAGGAAACAGTGTAGAGTTAGTTGAAGACCAACTACTGCATGTTAGCCTAGTCCAAATCGATGTGACTATCATTATAGTGTGTGAATACACATATTGTGTACAAAGTGAAGTATACACAGTGAAGTATTCACAGTAAAGTATACACAGTGAAGTATACACAGTGAAGTATACACAAAGTATACACAGTGAAGTATTCACAGTGAAGCATAAAAACTGAATAATACCGTGTGAGTAACACACAGTGAAGTATACACAGTGAAGTATACGTGGTGAAGTATACACAGTGAAGTATATGCGGTGAAGTGTACACAGTGAAGTACACACAGTGAAGTATACACAGTGAAGTATACACAGTGAAGTATATGCGGTGAAGTATATGCGGTGAAGTGTACACAGTGAAGTACACACAGTGAAGTATACACAGTGAAGTATACACAGTGAAGTATATGAGGTGAAGTGTACACAGTGAAGTACACACAGTGAAGTATACGTGGTGAAGTATACACAGTGAAGTATATGCGGTGAAGTGTACACAGTGAAGTACACACAGTGAAGTATACACAGTGAAGTATACACAGTGAAGTATATGCGGTGAAGTATATGCGGTGAAGTGTACACAGTGAAGTACACACAGTGAAGTATACACAGTGAAGTATACACAGTGAAGTATATGAGGTGAAGTGTACACAGTGAAGTACACACAGTGAAGTATACACAGTGAAGTATACACAGTGAAGTATATGCGGTGAAGTGTACACAGTGAAGTACACACAGTGAAGTATACACAGTGAAGTATACACAGTGAAGTATATGCGGTGAAGTATATGCGGTGAAGTGTACACAGTGAAGTACACACAGTGAAGTATACACAGTGAAGTATACACAGTGAAGTATATGCGGTGAAGTGTACACAGTGAAGTACACACAGTGAAGTATACGCATTGAAGTATACACAGTGAAGTATACACAGTGAAGTATATACACAGTATACACAGTGAAGTATTCACAGTGAAGCATAAAAACTGAATAATACTGTGTGAGTAACACACAGTGAAGTATACACAGTGAAGTATACGCAGTGAAGTATATGCAGTGAAGTATACACAGTGAAGTATACACAGTGAAGTATATGCGGTGAAGTATATGCGGTGAAATGTACACAGTGAAGTACACACAGTGAAGTATACGCAGTGAAGTATACACAGTGAAGTATACACAGTGAAGTATACACAGTGAAGTATACACAGTGAAGTATATGCGGTGAAGTATATGCGGTGAAGTGTACACAGTGAAGTACACACAGTGAAGTATACGTGGTGAAGTGTACACAGTGAAGTACACACAGTGAAGTATATGCGGTGAAGTGTACACAGTGAAGTACACACAGTGAAGTACACACAGTGAAGTATACACAGTGAAGTATATGCGGTGAAGTGTACACAGTGAAGTACACACAGTGAAGTATACGCAGTGAAGTATACACAGTGAAGTATACACACCACGTCTGCACAGCACTCCCCTTTCCCTTATGAACACTGCTCTGCAAGTATAAGCCTCTTTCACCTTAAATCTGCCCCTTGTTGCAGAGATGGTACAAAGAGCAGAAAATTCCACTTTCTCTCTCTCTCTCTCCTTTCGCTCCCTCAGCCACCCTATCCCCCTCTCTCTTTCTCTCCCTCAGCCGCTCTATCCCCCTCTCTCTCTCCCTTTCCCTCCCTCAGCCACTCTACCCCCTCTCTCTCTCCCTTTCCCTCCCTCAGCCACTCTATCCCCCCAGCTCTCTCTCTTTCTCTCCCTCAGCCGCTCTATCCCCCTCTCTCTCTCCCTTTCCCTCCCTCAGCCACTCTATCCCCCTCTCTCTCCCCCTTTCCCTCCCTCAGAGCCACTCTATCCCCCTCTCTCTATCATTTTCCCTCCCTCAGCCACTCTATCCCCCTCTCTCTATCCCTTTCCCTCCCTCAGCCACTCTATCCCCCTCTCTCTATCCCTTTCCCTCCCTCAGCCTCTCTATCCCCCTTTCTCTCTCCTTTCTCTCCCTCAGCAGCTATCTCCCTTTCACTTTCCTTTCCCTCCCTCAGCCACTCTTTGCTTCTCTCTCTCTATCCCTTTCCCTCCCTCAGCCACGTTACCCCCCTCCCTCTCTTCTTTCCCTCCTCAGCCACTCTATCCTCCTCTCTCTATCCCTTTCCCTCCCTCAGCCACGTTATCCCCCTCTCTCTATCCCTTTCCCTCCCTCAACCGCTCTATCCCCCTTTCTCTCTCCTTTCCCTCCCTCAGCCATTCGGTCCCCCTCTCTCTAACCCTTTCTCTCCCTCAGCCTCTCTATCCCCCTTTCTCTTTCCTTTCTCTTCCTCAGCCACTATCTCCCTTTCTCTCTCCTTTCCCTCCCTCAGCCATATTATCCCCCTCTCTCTCTCCTTTCGCTCCCTCAGCCGCTCTATCCCCCTCTCTCTTTCCCTCCCTCAGCCGCTCTATCCCCCTCTCTCTTTCCCTCCCTCAGCCACCCTATCCCCCTCTCTCTTTCTATCCCTCAGCCACTCTAACCCCCTCTCTCTCTCTCTCTCCCTTGCCCTCCCTCAGCCACTCTATCCCCCTCTCTCTCTCCTTTCTCTCCCTCAGCCACTCTAACCCCCTCTCTCTCTAACCCTTTCTATCCCTCAGCCACTCTATCCCCCTCTCTCTATCCTTTTCCCTCCCTCAGCCACTCTACCCCCCTCGCTCTATCCTTTTCCCTCCCTCAGCCACTCTACCCCCCTCTCTCTATCCTTTTCCCTCCCTCAGCCACTCTACCCCCCTCTCTCTATCCTTTTCCCTCCCTCAGCCGCTCTATCCCCCTCTCTCTATCCTTTTCCCTCGCTCAGCCACTCTATCCCCCTCTCTCTATCCTTTTCCCTCACTCAGCCGATCTATCCCCCTCTCTCTATCCCTTTCCCTCCCTCAACCGCTCTATCCCCCTTTCTCTCTCCTTTCCCTCCCTCAGCCATTCGGTCCCCCTCTCTCTAACCCTTTCTCTCCCTCAGCCTCTCTATCCCCCTTTCTCTTTCCTTTCTCTTCCTCAGCCACTATCTCCCTTTCTCTCTCCTTTCCCTCCCTCAGCCATATTATCCCCCTCTCTCTCTCCTTTCGCTCCCTCAGCCGCTCTATCCCCCTCTCTCTTTCCCTCCCTCAGCCGCTCTATCCCCCTCTCTCTTTCCCTCCCTCAGCCACCCTATCCCCCTCTCTCTTTCTATCCCTCAGCCACTCTAACCCCCTCTCTCTCTCTCTCTCCCTTTCCCTCCCTCAGCCACTCTATCCCCCTCTCTCTCTCCTTTCTCTTCCTCAGCCACTCTAACCCCCTCTCTCTCTAACCCTTTCTATCCCTCAGCCACTCTATCCCCCTCTCTCTATCCTTTTCCCTCCCTCAGCCACTCTACCCCCCTCGCTCTATCCTTTTCCCTCCCTCAGCCACTCTACCCCCCTCTCTCTATCCTTTTCCCTCCCTCAGCCACTCTACCCCCCTCTCTCTATCCTTTTCCCTCCCTCAGCCGCTCTATCCCCCTCTCTCTATCCTTTCCCTCGCTCAGCCACTCTATCCCCCTCTCTCTATCCTTTTCCCTCCCTCAGCCGATCTATCCCTCTCTCTCTATCCTTTTCCCTCCCTCAGCCACTCTACCCCCTCTCTCTCTCCCTTTCCCTCCCTCAGCCACTCTATCCCCCCCGCTCTCTCTCTTTCTCTCCCTCAGCCGCTCTATCCCCCCTCTCTCTCTCCCTTTCCCTCCCTCAGCCACTCTATCCCCCTCTCTCTCCCCCTTTCCCTCCCTCAGAGCCACTCTATCCCCCTCTCTCTATCATTTTCCCTCCCTCAGCCACTCTATCCCCCTCTCTCTATCCCTTTCCCTCCCTCAGCCACTCTATCCCCCTCTCTCTATCCCTTTCCCTCCCTCAGCCTCTCTATCCCCCTTTCTCTCTCCTTTCTCTCCCTCAGCAGCTATCTCCCTTTCACTTTCCTTTCCCTCCCTCAGCCACTCTTTGCTTCTCTCTCTCTATCCCTTTCCCTCCCTCAGCCACGTTACCCCCCTCTCTCTCTTCTTTCCCTCCTCAGCCACTCTATCCTCCTCTCTCTATCCCTTTCCCTCCCTCAGCCACGTTATCCCCCTCTCTCTATCCCTTTCCCTCCCTCAAAACCGCTCTATCCCCCTTTCTCTCTCCTTTCCCTCCCTCAGCCATTCGGTCCCCCTCTCTCTAACCCTTTCTCTCCCTCAGCCTCTCTATCCCCCTTTCTCTTTCCTTCTCTTCCTCAGCCACTATCTCCCTTTCTCTCTCCTTTCCCTCCCTCAGCCATATTATCCCCCTCTCTCTCTCCTTTCGCTCCCTCAGCCGCTCTAATCCCCCTCTCTCTTTCCCTCCCTCAGCCGCTCTATCCCCCTCTCTCTTTCCCTCCCTCAGCCACGCTATCCCCCTCTCTCTTTCTATCCCTTAGCCACTCTAACCCCCTCTCTCTCTCTCTCTCTCCCTTTCCCTCCCTCAGCCACTCTATCCCCCTCTCTCTCTCCTTTCTCTCCCTCAGCCACTCTAACCCCCTCTCTCTCTAACCCTTTCTATCCCTCAGCCACTCTATCCCCTCTCTATCTCTATCCTTTTCCCTCCCTCAGCCCTCTAATCTACCCCCCTCGCTCTAATCCTTTTCCCTCCCTCAGAGCCACTCTACCCCCCTCTCTCTATCCTTTCCCTCCCTCAGCCACTCTAGGCTACCCCCCTCTCTCTAATCCTTTCCCTCCCTCAGCCGCTCTATTCCCCCTCTCTCTATCCTTTTCTCCTCGCTCAGCCACTCTATCCCCCTCTCTCTATCCTTTTCCCTCACTCAGCCGATCTATCCCCCTCTCTCTATCCATTTCCCTCCCTCAACCACGCTCTATCCCCCTTTCTCTCTCCTTTCCCTCCCTCAGCCATTCGGTCCCCCTCTACTCTAAACCCTTTCTCTCCCTCAGCCTCTCTATCCCCCTTTCTCTTTCCTTTCTCTTCCTCAGGCCACTATCTCCCTTGTCTCTATCCTTTTCCCTCCCTCAGCCGATCTATCCCCCTCTCTCTATCCTTTTCCCTCCCTCAGCCACTCTATCCCTCTCTCTATCCTTTGCCCTCCCTCAGCCACTCTACTCCCCCTCTCTATCCTTTTCCCTCCCTCAGCCACCCTATCCCCCTCTCTCTTTCTCTCCCTCAGCCGCTCTATCCCCCTCTCTCTCTCCCTTTCCCTCCCTCAGCCACTCTACCACCCCTCTCTCTCCCTTTCCCTCCCTCAGCCACTCTATCACACCCCCCGCTCTCTCTCTTTCTCTCCCTCAGCCGCTCTATCCCCCTCTCTCTCTCCCTTTCCCTCCCTCAGCCACTCTATCCCCCTCTCTCTCCCCCTTTCCCCCCCTCAGAGCCACTCTATCCCCTCGTCTCTATCATTTTGCCCTCCCTCAGCCACTCTATCCCCCTCTCTCTATCCCTTTCCCTCCTCAGCCACTCTATCCCCCTCGTCTCTATCCCTTTCCCTCCCTCAGCCTCTCTATCCCCCTTTCTCTCGCCTTTCCTCTCCCTCGCAGCTATCCCCCTCTCGTCTCTCCCTTTCCCTCCCTCAGCCACTCTACACCCACCCCTCTCTCTCCCTTTCCCTCCCTCAGCCACTCTATCCCCCCGCTCTCTCCTCTCTTTCTCTCCCTCAGCCCGCTCTATCCCCCTCTCTTCTCGCTCCCTTTCCCTCCCTCAGCCACTCTATCCCCCTCTCTCTCCCCTTTCCCCCCCTCAGAGCCACTCTATCCCCCTCTCTCTATCATTTTCTTCCCTCCCTCAGCCACTCTATCCCCCTCTCTCTATCCCTTTCCCTCCTCAGCCACTCTATCCCCCCTCTCTCTAACCCTTTCTCTCCCTCAGCCTCTCTATCCCCCTTTCTCTTTCCTTTCTCTTCCTCAGCCACTATCTCCCTTTCTCTCTCCTTTCCCTCCCTCAGCCATATTATCACCCCTCTCTCTCTCCTTTCGCTCCTCAGCCGCTCTATCCCCCTCTCTCTTTCCCTCCCTCAGCCGCTCTAATCCCCCTCTCTCTTTCCCTCCCTCAGCCACCCTATCCCCCTCTCTCTTTCTATCCCTCAGCCACTCTAACCACCCCTCTCTCTCTCTCTCTCCCTTGCCCTCCCTCAGCCACTCTATCCCCCTCTCTCTCTCCTTTCCCTCCCTCAGCCTCTCTATCTCCTCCCTCTCTCTCTCCTTTCTCTCCCTCAGCCACTCTAACCCCCTCTCTCTCTAACCCTTTCTATCCCTCAGCCACTCTATCCCCCCTCTCTCTATCCTTTTNCCCTCCCTCAGCCACTCTATCCCCCTCTCTCTCTCCCTTTTCCCTCCCTCAGACCACTCTATCCCCCTCTCTCTATCATTTTCCCTCCCTCAGCCACTACTATCCCCCTCTCTCTATCAATCCCTTCCCTCCCTCAGCCACTCTATCCCCCTCTCTCTATCCCTTTCCCTCCCTCAGCCTCTCTATCCCCCTTTCTCTCTCCTTTCTCTCCCTCAGCAGCTATCTCCCTTTCACTTTCCTTTCCCTCCCTCAGCCACTCTTTGCTTCTCTCTCTCTATCCCTTTCCCTCCCTCAGCCTACCAAGTTAACCCCCCTCTCTCTCTTACTTTCCCTCCTCAGCCACTCTATCCGTCTCTTCTATCTCCTTTCCCCTCCCTCACGCCACGTTATCCCCCCTCTCTCTAATACCCTTTCCCTCCCTCAACCAGGCTCTATCCCCCTTTCTCTCTCCTTTCCCTCCTCGAGCCATTCGGTCCCCCTCTCTCTACCCCTTTCTTCATCCCTCAGCCTCTCTATCCCCCTTTCTCTTTCCTTTCTCTTCCTCAGCCACTATCTCCCTTTCTCTCTCTTCCTCCCTCCCCAGCCATATTATCCCCCTCTCTCGTCTCCTTTCGGCTCCCTCAGCCGCTCTATCACCCCCTCTCTTCTTTCCCTCCCTCAGCCGCTCTATCCCCCTCTCTCTTTTCCCTCCCTCAGCCACGCTATCCCCCTCTTCTCTTCCTATCCCTCAGCCCACTCGTAACCCCTCTCTCTCTCTCTCTCCCTTTCCCTCCCTCAGCCACTCTATCCCCCTCTCCTCTCCTTTTCTCTCCCTCAGCCACTCTAACCCCCTCTCTCATCTAACCTTTCTATCCCTCAGCCCACTCTATCCCCCTCTCTCTATCCTTTTCCCTCCTCAGCCACTCTACCCCCCTCGCTCTATCCTTTTCCCTCCCTTCAGCCACTCTACCCCCTCTCTCTATCCTTTTCCCTCCCTCAGGCCACTCTACCCCCCTCTCTCATCCTTTCCCTCCCTCAGCCGCTCTATCCCCCTCTCTCTATCCTTTTCCCTCGCTCAGCCACTCTATCCCCCTCTCTCTATCCTTTCCCCTCACTCAGCCGATCCTATCCCCTCTCTCTATCCCTTCCCTCCCTCAACCGCTCTATCCCCCTTTCTCTCTCCTTTCCCTCCCTCAGCCCATTCGAGTCCCCCTCTCTCTAACCCTTTCTCTCCCTCAGCCTCTCTATCCCCCTCGTCTCTTTCCTTTCTCTTCCTCAGCCACTATCTCCCTTCTCTATCCTTTCCCTCCCTCAGCCGATCTATCCCCCCTCTCTCTATCCTTTTCCCTCCCTCAGCCACTCTATCCCTCTCTCTATCCTTTTCCCTCCCTCAGCCACTCTACTCCCCCTCTCTATCCTTTTCCCTCCCTCAGACCACCCTATCCCCTCTCTCTTTCTCTCCCTCAGCCGCTCTATCCCCCTCTCTCTCTCCCTTTCCCTCCCTCAGCCACTCTACCCCCTCTCTCTCCCTTCCCTCCCTCAGCCACTCTATCCCCCCCGCTCTCTCTCTTTCTCTCCCTCAGCCGCTCTATCCCCCTCTCTCTCTCCCTTTCCCTCCACTCAGCCACTCTATCCCCCTCTCTCTCCCCCTTTCCCCCCCTCAGAGCCACTCTATCCCCCTCTCTCTATCATTTTCCCTCCCTCAGCCACTCTATCCCCCTCTCTCTAATCCCTTTCCCTCCCTCAGCCACTCTATCCCCCTCTCTCTATCCCTTTCCCTCCCTCAGCCTCTCTATCCCCCTTTCTCTCTCCTTTCTCTCCCTCAGCAGCTATCCCCCTCTCTCTCTCCCTTTCCCTCCCTCAGCCACTCTACCCCCTCTCTCTCCCTTCCCTCCCTCAGCCACTCTATCCCCCCCGCTCTCTCTCTTTCTCTCCCTCAGCCGCTCTATCCCCCTCTCTCTCTCCCTTTCCCTCCCTCAGCCACTCTATCCCCTCTCTCTCCCCCTTTCCCCCCCTCAGAAGCCACTCTATCCCCCCTCTCTCTATCATTTTCCCTCCCTCAGCCACTCTATCCCCCTCTCTCTATCCCTTTCCCTCCCTCAGCCACTCTATCCCCCTCTCTCTAACCCTTTCTCTCCCTCAGCCTCTCTATCCCCCTTTCTCTTTCCTTTCTCTTCCTCAGCCACTATCTCCCTTTCTCTCTCCTTTCCCTCCCTCAGCCATATTATCCCCCCTCTCCTCTCCTTTCGCTCCCTCAGCCGCTCTAATCCCCCCTTCTCTCTTCCCTCCCTCAGCCGCTCTATCCCCCTCTCTCTTCCCTCCCTCAGCCACCCTATCCCCCTCTCTCTTTCTATCCCTCAGCCACTCTAACCCCCTCTCTCTCTCTCTCTCCCTTTCCCTCCCTCAGCCACTCTATCCCCCTCTCTCTCTCCTTTCTCTCCCTCAGCCACTCCTAACCCCCTCTCTCTCTAACCCTTTCTATCCCTCAGCCACTCTATCCCCCTCTCTCTATCCTTTTCCCTCCCTCAGCCACTCTACCCCCCTCGCTCTATCCTTTTCCCTCCCTCAGCCACTCTACCCCCTCTCTCTATCCTTTTCCCTCCCTCAGCCACTCTACCCCCCTCTCTATCCTTTTCCCTCCCTCAGCCGCTCTATCCCCCTCTGCTCTATCTTTTTCCCTCGCTCAGCCACTCTATCCCCCTCTCTCTATCCTTTTCCCTCCCTCAGCCGATCTATCCCCCTCTCTCTATCCTTTTCCCTCCCTCAGCCGATCTATCCCCCTCTCTCTATCCTTTTCCCTCCCTCAGCCACTCTACCCCCCTCTCTCTATCCTTTCCCTCCCTCAGCCGCTCTATCCCCCTTTCTCTATCCTTTTCCCCTCCCTCAGCCACTCTACCCCCCTCTCTCTATCCTTTTTCCCTCCCTCAGCCACTCTACCCCCCTCTCTCTATCCTTTTCCCTCCCTCAGCCACTCTATTCCCCCTCTCTCTATCCTTTTCCCTCCCTCAGCCACTCTACCCCCCTCTCTCTATCCTTTCCCTCCCTCAGCCACTCTATCCCCCTCTCTCTATCCTTTTCCCTCCCTCAGCCACTCTACCCCCCTCTCTCTATCCTTTTCCCTCCCTCAGCCACTCTATCCCCCTCTCTCTATCCTTTTCCCTCCCTCAGCCACTCTACCCCCCTCTCTCTATCCTTTTCCCCTCCCTCAGCCGCTCTATCCCCCTCTCTCTATCCTTTTCCCTCCCTCAGCCGATCTATCCCCCTCTCTCTATCCTTTTCCCTCCCTCAGCCACTCTACCCCCCTCTCTCTATCCTTTTCCCTCCCTCAGCCGCTCTATCCCCCTCTCTCTATCCTTTTCCCTCCCTCAGCCGATCTATCCCCCTCTCTCTATCCTTTTCCCTCCCTCAGCCACTCTATCCCCCTCTCTATCCTTTTCTCTCCCTCAGCCACTCTATCCCCCTCTCTCTATCCTTTTCCCTCCCTCAGCCACTCTACCCCCCTCTCTCTATCCTTTTTCCCTCCCTCAGCCACTCTACCCCCTCTCTCTATCCTTTTCCCTCCCTCAGCCACTCTATCCCCTCTCTCTATCCTTTTCCCTCCCTCAGCCACTCTACCCCCCTCTCTCTATCCTTTTCCCTCCCTCAGCCGCTCTATCCCCCTTTCTCTATCCTTTTCCCTCCCTCAGCCACTCTACCCCCCTCTCTCTATCCTTTTCCCTCCCTCAGCCACTCTACCCCCCTCTCTCTATCCTTTCCCTCCCTCAGCCACTCTATCCCCCTCTCTCTATCCTTTTCCCTCCCTCAGCCACTCTACCCCCCTCTCTCTATCCTTTTCCCTCCCTCAGCCACTCTATCCCCCTCTCTCTATCCTTTTCCCTCCCTCAGCCACTCTACCCCCCTCTCTCTATCCTTTTCCTCCCTCAGCCGCTCTATCCCCCTCTCTCTATCCTTTTCCCTCCCTCAGCCGATCTATCCCCCTCTCTCTATCCTTTTCCCTCCCTCAGCCACTCTACCCCCCTCTCTCTATCCTTTTCCCTCCCTCAGCCGCTCTATCCCCCTCTCTCTATCCTTTTCCCTCCCTCAGCCGCTCTATCCCCCTCTCTCTATCCTTTTCCCTCCCTCAGCCGATCTATCCCCCTCTCTCTATCCTTTTACCTCCCTCAGCCACTCTATCCCTCTCTCTATCCTTTTCCCTCCCTCAGCCACTCTACCCCCCCTCTCTATCCTTTTCCCTCCCTCAGCCCACTCTATCCCCCTCTCTCTATCCTTTTCCCTCCCTCAGCCACTCTACCCCCCTCTCTCTATCATTTTCCCTCCCTCAGCCACTCTACCCCCTCTCTCTATCCTTTTCCCTCCCTCAGCCACTCTATCCCCCTCTCTCTATCCTTTTCCCTCCCTCAGCCACTCTACCCCCCTCTCTCTATCCTTTTCCCTCCCTCAGCCGCTCTATCCCCCTTTCTCTATCCTTTTCCCTCCCTCAGCCACTCTATCCCCCTCTCTCTATCCTTTTCCCTCCCTCAGCCACTCTACCCCCCTCTCTCTATCCTTTTCCCTCCCTCAGCCGCTCTATCCCCCTCTCTCTATCCTTTTCCCTCGCTCAGCCACTCTACCCCCCTCTCTCTATCCTATTCCCTCCCTCAGCCACTCTATCCCCCTCTCTCTATCCTTTTCCCTCCCTCAGCCGATCTATCCCCCTCTCTCTATCCTTTTCCCTCCCTCAGCCGATCTATCCCCCTTGCTCTCTCCTTTCTCTCCCTCTCTGCCTCCCCTGCCTTTGCCTCCACCGTCCAAGTCTGAAAGACTTTGTTATAATTTATAAAAGTGTAAACTGGTGTGTGTCCAGGAACATTCTCCTCGCTGACCTCATGGGTGAATTCTTGAGCTCTAATTGACTCCTAATTGTGGCCTGATTACATGGCCAGTAGACAGAGTTTAGCAGAAACAACATGGCCGACCCTTCGGCGGGCCACAGCCCCTTGGTTTGCCTAACTCTAGCCCTCACGGCTGCCATTCCCTTTATAAAGTCCAGGTAAGGAGTAATTGTGGGGCTAAAGCGCAGTGGAACCTCTAATGTGACTGGGCGCTCTGTCAGTGTCTGAACAGTGATGAAGGAGAGGAGGAGAAACAGCACGTACCGTACTCGAGTATGGATGGAGAACATGTTGAAAAGTGATGGTCGCTTTTAGAGGAATCCAATAATTTCTCAGTTTGATGTTAGCCATGCGTGTTGCTTTTGGTGGAGTTTTGTGTAATGAAGTGCTTTTGTGTCTGACTGAAATAGAAAAACAGAGAAAAGTCATAAACGTTTTAGTTTTAGTGGCTGAACAACACAATCCTTTTTAAAAGTTAGTCCAGATTGTGAAAAGAAACCTAACCCTCCTTCACCGGTTATGCTTTCATACTTCACAATGTTTTGAATGAAAATCATCAATGCCAACAATGATTTCTCCCTGGGTTTGAGTCGTCAGCCCCAGATCCATTCAAAACAGCAACTCATCAGCCAATATGTTATCTGAAGATCACAGGCCTGTCTAATTAACAGCAGGGTTCTACAATGGTTTAACACTCGTACCAACTGGAATGGCCTCTATGAGGTCTCTCTTTACCACGTGTGGGAAAAAACCCTCATATTTATGTCACTCTGTAGGTCCCCCGGTGGTCATTACTAACCCAATATCCTGTTGTAGAGTGAGAGCCTCCAGTCTGTTAATCTTGGCCACTCACCAAAACAGCCAAGATGTATGAACAGGATCCATCCAGTCACAGAGGAGCTCTTTAGAGCTAGCACCATCAGTGTTCCTTACTTACACAGACGTGTGTGTGTAGGTGTGTGTGCGTGTGTGTGTGTGTGTGGTGTGTGTGTGTGTGTGTGTGTGTGTGTGTGTGCGTGTGTGTGTGTGTGTGTGGTGTGTGTGTGTGTGTGTGTGTGTGTGTGTGTGTGTGTGTGTGTGTGTGTGTGTGTGTGTGTGTGTGTGTGTGTGTGTGTGTGTGTGTGTGTGTGCATGTGCATGTGCATGTGCCTGTGCCTGTGCGTGTGCGTGTGTGTGTGTGTGTGTGTGTGTGTGTGTGTGTGTGTGTGTGTGTGTGTGTGTGTGTGTGTGCATGTGCGTGTGTGTGTGCGTGTGCGTGTGTGTGTGCGTGTGTGTGTGTGTGCGCGTGCGTGCGTGTGTGTGTGTGTATGTGTGTGTGTGTGTGTGTGTGTGTGTGTGTGTGTGTGTGTGCGTGTGCGTGCGTGTGTGCATATGAGTGTGGACATGGCTGAAACTAGGCCTGGCATTGGCCCGCATAGTGCCCCCCCACCCTCACCATCTCCACCAAACCTCCCCAGGAAAGAGTAACAAGGCTATTTGCAGCTATTTGTAATACCACATATTTGTATGTGGACCAGCAATTATAGAGGAGAGTTAAACACTGTTTACTTCCTCAAGGCTTATTATCAACTTTCTCACTCGCTGCCCCGCTGTGTAATACCGCAGCTCTCAGTGTGTTAGATCCCACAGGAACACTGCAGGATGGACCCCACAAACAGCCTGATGTGTGTGCATGTGCACGCATGTTAGGAGGATGTGAGAGAGAAAAAAAAATCATTACACTCATAATTATATAATAATACACTGTGTGTCAGTCAACGCAGTGGCCCTGAGGGTTCCCACTGAGTAACCCAAACACCTCAGACAGCCCTGGGAGAAGCCATCGTACTGTATTGATGACATGCTGACCTTAGGATGGATGGTAATAAAGCTACGTTGAAACTTTAACTTCCAAATGGTACATCATAGATACACTACTTATATATATATTGGACTGCAATAGTACATATATACATACATATCATATATATATATATGAAATCCACAGAGTGTATATGTGTATATATATATATATATTTATATATATACACTCAGTGGAATCCAAATCAAATCAAATCAACTTTTATTTGTCACGTGCGCAAGTCCTAACCAACAGTGCAATTTTTATGGAAAAAATAGGTATTAAGTAAACAATAGAGAAGTAAAGAAATAAAAAACTGTAAATTGACAGTGAAAATAACAGTAGTGAGGCCATATACAGGTGTTACGGTACAGAGTCAATGTGGAGGCCATATACAGGTGGTACCGGTACAGAGTCAATGTGGAGGCTATATACAGGGTGTTACGGTACAGAGTCAATGTGGAGACCATATACAGGGGGTACCGGTACAGAGTCAATGTGGAGACTATATACAGGGTGTTACGGTACAGAGTCAATGTGGAGACTATATACAGGTAGTACCGGTACAGAGTCAATGTGGAGGCTAAATACAGGTGGTACCGGTACAGAGTCAATGTGGAGGCCATATACAGGTGGTACCGGTACAGAGTCAATGTGGAGGCTAAATACAGGTGGTACCGGTACAGAGTCAATGTGGAGGCTAAATACAGGTGGTACCGGTACAGAGTCAATGTGGAGGCTATATACAGGGGGTACTGGTACAGAGTCAATGTGGAGGCT